>NW_019946246.1:14309-31337 GCF_002910315.2 Salvelinus sp. IW2-2015 | reverse complement strand
GTTTAAGCCTTGTTTTTATTATTCTAAACGCTCTGTCATCATAATCATCAGGAGGTGAAATGCAAAACTGACATTGGATCATTAACTCTGGGATTACTACATCTTCTGTCTGTATTTCAATGTAAAGCATCTCTTTAATAATACTTCCTGTTGACCGACCAAGTGACCTCTCACCTATGATCATGGTTGTGCCCTCTGTGTCAGCCAGTTCAGATACGGGAGGGGTTCACGACACAGCTGATATAACCTAGAGGATTTAGGGAGAGAGGGAGATGGATGAAGTGAAGAAGAGACTGTTATTGTGTGTGTGGTCTCACCTGGTGTCCTGGTGTCCTGGTGTCCACATTAAGTGGCTACAGAGTACTTTTATGCTGAACAACAGACACGTAATTATGTCTATATACAGTGTTGTAACGATGTGCAAATGGTTAAAATACAAAAGGAAAAATAAATAAAGATAAATATGGGTTGTATTTACAATGGTGTTTGTTCTTCACTAGTTGACCTTTTCTTGTGGCAACAGGTCACAAATCTTGSTGCTGTGATGTCACACTGTGGTATTTCACCCAATAGGGGAGTTTATCAAGATTGGGTTTGTTTTTGAATTCTTTTTGTATCTGTGTAATCTGAGGGAAATATGTGTCTCTACTATGGTCATACATTTGGCAGGAGGTTAGGAAGTGCAGCTCAGTTTCCACCTCATTTTGTGGACAGTGTGCACATAGCCTGTTTTCTCTTGAGAGCCAGGTCTGCCTACGGCGGCCTTTCTCAATAGCAAGGCTATGCTCACTGAGTCTGTACATAGTCAAAGCTTTCCTTAAGTTTGGGTCAGTCACAGTGGTCAGGTATTCTGCCACTATGTACTCTCTGTTTAGGGACAAATAGCATTCTAGTTCGCTCAGTTTTTTTGTTAATTCTTTCCAATGTGTCAAGTAATACTTTTTTTAGTTTTCTCATGATTTGGTTGGGTCTAATTGTGCTGTTGTCATGGGGCTCTGTGGGGTGTGTTTGTGTTTGTGAACAGAGCCCCAGGACCAGCTTGCTTAGGGGACTCTTCTCCAGGTTCATCTCTCTGTAGGTGATTGCTTTGTTATGGAAGGTTTGGGAATCACTTCCTTTTAGGTGGTTGTAGAATTTAACAGCTATTTTCTGGATTTTGACAATTAGCGGGTATCGGCCTAATWCTGCTCTGCATTATTTGGTGTTTTACATTGTAAACAGAGGATATTTAGTGAATTCTTGGTTGGTGAGCAGWCCCCAGAACTCACAACCATAAAGGGTAACAGGTTCTATAACTGATTCAAGTATTTTTAGCCAGATCCTAATTGGTATGTTGAATTGTATGTTCCTTTTGATGGCATAGAAGGCCTTGCCTTGTCTCTCAGATGGTTCACAGGTTTGTGGAAGCTGTTCTCTGACCAGTGAAGATAGTTCTTGGTGTAGTCTCATTGTGGTTGACGTCTGGTGGGGATGTGTTTCATCGCCATGCTCCTCTAAGGTTGTGTGTGTGTGGTGTGTGTGTGTGTGTGTGTGTGTGGTGTGTGTGTGTGTGTGTGTGTGTGTGTGTGTGTGTGTGTGTGTGGTGTGTGTGTGTGTGTGTGTGTGTGTGTGTTGTGTGTGGTGTGTGTGTGTGTGGTTGTGTGTGTGTGTGTGTGTGTGTGTGTGTGTGTGTGTGTGTGTGGTTGTGTGTGTGTTGTGTGTGTGTGTTTACAAACATGGAGAACAGGACAATACTAGGAGTTATCTGGACTTTTCAAGAGAGACTTAGTCAAAGACGACAACATAAAATAATAAAATCAAAGATAAAACACATGTTATGCTACATATTGTCCAACCAGTAAACATGTCTTTCTCTCTCTCTGTCCGCCCTGAGGATATGTAGCCTATGCCACCAGGAACGGATTTTCCGCTATCTGGTACCGTATGACCTAGTCCATAAGTCAGTACACAGGAGAGACACCCTCTACGGGGTCATAACTATGGTAAGTTACCTAACGTAACCCCTAAGCTAGCCACTAACTCCTAACGCTAACCATACCTAACTTCAACCACCTAGCTTCATGTCCACATCCTGGTTCAACCTACCGCTGACTAAACCATAACTACCTGTCTTCCCTCTCCCATCCAGATTCCGTGTAATCATCGGGGGAGTTCAGGTAGCAGGCATATAGACTCTTATACTTCAAGCCTCCGAGGCCTGGGAAGATCCAGATAGGAAGATGTCCTGAGGAATATCACTAGCTGTCCGAGGAGCATACTCGTATCAACTAACGCCCCCATAAAATGTCTTTATAAATCAGATACGGGTGTATTCAATAGTCTCCAGGCTTCCTTCCTTCACCTGCTTCGTCTCCTTCACTTTGATTCTCTCTCACTGCTTCCTTCCTTCAAGCTGCTTTGAATCTAATATACAATATATATACTATTTAGCTGACGATCTTTTTCAAAGCATTCATGGTACACATTTTGTTGTGTGGCCCCAACGGGAATCGAACCCACCATCCTGGCATTACAAGTGCCATGCTCTACCCACTGAGGCATACGTTCCTTCATCTGTCAGAGCAGAGGAAGGAAAGGAGACTTTATACTCTTGAGATAGAGACTGGCATTCCACTTCCCCATACGACAACGGGATGGACGGTCGACTGTAGGAAGATCGTAAGTTGTGCCTTTACGTTTTGTGAAGCCCATGTCGTGTCTCACAAACACAAATCAAGTCTTTTCAGCGTTCTGTCAACGTTGTTGTTTTCAACGTTGACTGAACCAGGGGTTTCTGATTGTCATAGTGTTGAATCTGTGACGGTATTGGCTGAATTATAGACCAGCGACAACGTTGGCAATCAGTGGTCAAATCTTTTCTGCRCCGCCCCTTTTTATAGAATGTTTCCCAAAATCCATTGTGACTGACCGTACTATCTGTTCAATGTCCTTGTGTCTCATCCTGTTGTAATGAAATTCTTCTTGCTTTTACCCATTTTTCTTTTTCTTTTTTACTTTCTGAGAATTTTTAAAGGATTCGGATGTCTTATTTTTGCCAAAAGAATAGTATTTTCTTAGTTTCGTCTTTTATATTTTACACTGTCTGTATGTAAATGTGTTGTGTTCTTTTGCTTTGAAATTGATAACAATTCGGTATTATCCGTTTGACCTTTGTTACAGGGTTTCAGTGGGAAGGGAGGGAACTGTTTAGTTAGGGTGCCATTTGGGATATAGCCCATTTCTATCTCCAAATGTAGTGCATGACTTTTAGACCAGGGCCCATAGGGCTATCATCAAAGTAGTGCACTACACAGGGAATAGGGTGCTAGTTGGGATTCCGTCAAGATGGTCTTTATCAATGGGCTCATCGTTACCATGCCAACTAAGATGAAGGCCACTGAAGTCTTTGTTAAAACGGGTATTTCTGGACTAGGTCAGACATGTTCCTGTTATGAGAGAATCCGATGACGTGTCATCCACTGCAACGACCCGTTGTACTAGCAGTAAAGTTACCTTAGCAACCACGGTGTTCCAGTTCCTACTTCCTCATGACAACAGACAACCACTGACCTCAGACTATTCAATCTCCTTCCTGTTTTTTAGAGACGATGATTTTGTGATGATCTAGTTACTCGCTGTCCTTACTCAATCGGCCTGGAATATTCCAAGCCAATGAAAAACGTGTTTCATAAAACTTTTTTTTTAATACAGACGTATTTGTTTGATACTTTAGTGGGAACGTTCCACCCATAGAACTGGCGCTCATTGTAATTCTATAGTTCCACTCTGCCGACGTGTGTTTAACCTAGCAATGTTGACTTCAGCTCCCTGATTCAGTCCACATGTAGCTAGCTGTGTCTGGGCTGTTGTTTTTACGCTGTCACCTCATCTTAGTCACCAGTCCTACGCCCATCACTGATAAAGGCGGTAATAGTTTAGCAGATATCTGAGACCACATGTCGTTGATCTTCGTTGTTCTATCCTCAGCRGAGACCACAAGTACATTATGTCAAGAGGCTTTTACTCCGTCATCTTTGTCAAAACGCCATCGTTGATGACTCCTTCACCCTCATCCCTCCTTCAGTCAGGTGGATGGATGCTCCCCAAACCTTTGTTCTGTCCCACTTGGCACTCTGTTCCCTATAAAGTGCACTACTTTTGTCCAGAGTCCTAAGGGCCCTGGTCAGAAGTAGTGCACTCAATGGGAAGCACCCTAGAGAGATACCAATACAGAACATTCTAGACCTGTCTGAACAAGTTAAGTCATCTGGAGTAGAGACATTAAGTCACCAGCATATATTACATCTCTGGTCTTCATATATTACATCTCTGGTCTTCCTATATTACATCTCTGGTCTTCCTATATTACATCTCTGGTCTTCCTACATTACGTCCAGTCCATTCTCTGAACACCCCTCCTCCTCACTCTACAGTGACCTAATCATGAGATGTTGTACTAACAGATCAGACTCACATACTGTAATTTAAAGTTTGGACTCTTCCATTATCAACAAAATAACAGATGTGAGACATGACTAAAGAAGATATATTGCCTTTTTTATTTTCATATTTTTGTACAAATAAACAAAAGAAGCTTACTCTGTATAAAATCTGAACTGTGGTAGATATAAAATACTTTGGTTTTGACATACTACTGCCACCCAGTGGTTGGATAGAGAACTGCAGGTACAGACAGCTCAGTCCATTATGGGCCAGTAGGCCATGAAGAGGGGAAGGAGGGACACAGAGGGAATTGAGTATACTACAACATACTCCCAACCCTTGTGGCTAGCAAGACTGGAATCCAAAATTAATATTGCTAATTTCTTAAAAAATAGTGAAGCAGCAATATTCAGTTAGGACTCCAAACTGTTAGAACCCACTGTAGTCAATCACAGGTTGGAGGGGGAGAGGCTAGCCCACTGTGGTGATAACGATGACATCACAGGTTAGAGGGGGAGGGGCTAGCCCACTGTGGTGATAACATCACAGGTTAGAGGGGGAGGGGCTAGCCCACTGTGGTGATAACATCACAGGTTAGAGGGGGAGGGGCTAGCCCACTGTGATGATGACATCACAGGTTAGAGGGGGAGGGGCTAGCCCACTGAGATGATAATGACATCGGAGGGGGAGGGGCTAGCCCACTTTGATGATGATAATGATGACATCACAGGTTAGAGGGGGGGAGGCTAGCCCATTGTGATTATAATAATGACATCAGAGGGGGAGGGGCTAGCCCACTTTGATGATGATGACATCACAGGTTGGAGGATGCGAGGCAGTGTGTATCATCAGGGGAGGAGAAGAAGTCCAGGACCCTGCCCTCCTCTGACAGCTGACCATACTCGTTGTTGTAAAAGGTCTGGCCAGAGAGCTGGGAGAGGAAGGCTGGTCGGTGTCTGGAGTTGTGGAATTAACGGAGCTACGCTGGTACTCTACCACCACCAGGCGCTCTGTACTTCTGGGGGGAGAGGACAAGCGGAGGTGGGAGAGGAGGGAGAGGGGAGGAAGGTGGGCGGGGATTTGGGCAGAAGGGGAGGGGAGGAGGTGGGAGGGGAGGAGGTGGGACGGGGAGGGGAGGAGGTGGGCGGGGCAGGGAGGGGAAGGGGAGGAAGGTTGGAGAGGGGAGGAGGTGGGAGAGGAGGTGGGCGGGGAGGGAGAGGGGAGGAGGTGGGCGGGGGAGGTGGGAGAGGAGGGGAGGGGGAGGGGAGGAGGTGGGAGAGGAGGGGAGGAGGTTTGGCGGGAGCGGGAGGAGGAGGAGGTTGGCAGGCGGGGAGGAGGTGGGCGAGGAGAGGAAGGGGAGGAGGTGGGAAGAGGGGAGGAGGTGGGAGAGAAAGGGAAGGGGGAGGGGGAAGGGAGAAGATGAGAGGAGGAGGTGGAGAGGAGGGGAGGAGGTGGCGGGAGGAGGTGGGCGGGGAGGGGTAGGGGAGAGGAGGGTATAAGAGGGGAGGGGGAGTACCGCTGTTAGGACGTATGCTGTTATTTTCCTGAACCAGTTTTTTAAAAAACTTTTCAAAAAAACAGACAGGCACCCCACACAGACAGACAGACAGGACCCACACAGACAGGAACCCACACAGACAGACAGGACCCACCACAGACCCCAGACAGGCGGCTTGTCATTTAAAAGGGCATGAAATGTTTATTGGTGTGTTTAAACATACTTGGCTCCTCTGTGTTCGTGTTGGATCATCTCAAACTCCTCTGACGAACAGAACGCATTCCACTGTCCTGTCTGGTTGTCCCTGGGCGAGAGAACAGGCCATCAGCATCCACAATTCAATGAACACCGTGAAAAAAAAGAAAAAAAAAAACCAAGGCTAACCGTGTTGTCCTGGGAGAGAACAGGCAGAACTGTCCCCTTAACACATGTTGTCCTGGGAGAGAAAGAGAGACTTGGCTTTAACAATGTTGTCCCTGGGGCAGAAGAAAACAGGAAGACTGGGGTCTTTAACCAATGTTGTCACTGGGGAGAGAACAGGAGACTGGGTCTTAACATGTTGTCCTGGGGAGAGAACCAGGCGACTGGCTTAACATGTTGTCCTGGGGAGAGAACAGGAGACTGTCTTCACATGTTGTCCCTGGGGAGAGAACAGGAGACTGTCTTAACATGTTTGCCTGGGGAGAGAACAGGAGACTGGCTTAACATGTTGACATCTGTTTAGGACAACTGAGACCAGCTTGGATCACTAAGCAACAGACAGTTATTAGACAGGACAGCCATCTCACGAGGAGATTTGACTAAATGTCAGCCCATGTGTTTGATATTTGGCGTTTAAATAGAGCAATGGAGAGATTCAAACGATCGAGGGATGAAGAGTTTAAAGAGATGCAATGATGGAGAGATACAATGATAAGCAATGGAAGAGATTACTGGTACAACGACAGAGGGATGAGAAGATGAAGAGATACAGTGAATGGAGAGATACAATGATAGAAGCCATGGAGAGATGCAAACGATAGAAGGGATGGCCTAGATGAAGAGATACAAGTGAATAGCAGAGATATAATGAATGGAGAGACAATGATCGAGGGATGAAGAGATAGAGGGATGGGCTAGATGAAGAGATACAATGATAGAAAGCAAAATGGAGAGATGCAACGATAGAGGATGGAGAAGAATACGAGGGATGGCTAGATGAAAGAGATACAGTGAATAGAGAGATATAATGATGGAGAGACAAATGATAAAAAGGGGATGAAGAGATAGAGGGATGGCTGATGAAAGAGATACAATGATCAGAGCAATGGAGAGATGCAACGATAGAGGGAATGAACGAGATAGCCGGGACTGGCTAGATGAAAGAGATACAATGATAGAGCAATGGAGAGATGCCACGATAGAGGATGGCTAGATGAAGAGAATACAGTGATAGAGAGATATAATGATGGAAGGAGACAATGATAGAGGGATCAAGAGATAGAGGGATGGCTAGAATGAAGGATACAATGATAGAGCAATGGAGGATGCAAACGATAGAGGGATTGAAGAGATAGAGGGATGGCTAGATGAAGAGATACAATTTGAATAGAGCAATGGAGAGATGCAACGATGAGAGGGAAATGAAGAGATAGAGGGATGGCTAGATGAAGAGATACAATGATAAGAAGCAAATGGAGAGATGCAACGATAGAGGGATGAAGAAGATAGAGGGATGGCTAGATGAAAGAGATAAATGAAATATGCGCAATGAATGAGATGCAAACGACAGAGGGAATGACGAGATAGAGGGAATGGCTAGATGAAGAGATACCATGATAGAGGCCATGGAGAGATGCCAACGATAGAGGGATGAAGAGATAAGGGATGGCTAAGATGAAGAGATACAATGATAGAGCAATGGAGAGATGCAATCGACAGAGGGATGCAGAGATAGAGGGATGGCTAGATGAAGAGATACAGTGGAATAGAGGCAATGGAAGATGCAACGACAGAGGGATGAAGAGATAGAGGGATGGTAGATGAAGAGATAACAATGATAGAGCACTGGAGCGATGCAACGACCCAAGGAGATGAAGAAGATAGAGGGATGCTAGATGAAGAGATTACAATGATGGAGAGCACAATGATAGAGGGGATGGAGAGATACAATGAATTGGGAGAGATACCACGATACAGTGATAGAGCGATAGCAATAGAGGGATGGAGAGATATATGATGGAGAGACAATGATCGAGGGATGGAGAGATACAATGATGGAGAGATACAACGATGCAGTGATAGACGCTGATACATAGAGGATGGGAGATACAAATGATGAGAGACAATGATAGAGGGATGGAGAGATACAATGATTGGAGAGATAACCAACGATTCCAGTGATGAGCGATACAATAGAGGGATGGAGAGATATAATGATGGAGAGACAATGATAGAGGGATGGAGAGATACAATGCTGGAGAGATACAACGATACACGTGATACGAGCGATACAATAGAGGGAGGAGAGATACAATGATGTAGAGACAATGATAGACGGGATTGGAGAGATACAATGATGGAGAGATACAACGATAGACGGGGATGGAGAGATGACAAAACTACTGTAGCAACGATTGAGAGATGGAGAGATACAATGATAGAAGGATGAGAGATGGCAAGATACACACGACTGGAGGGATGAAGGGATGGAGAGAGAGTGCAGGAGAGATAGAACTTACTCGTGTTGTGGGTTTTATACCAGGCCGTTTCCCATTGGTAGCTCTCAAATGTCTTTGACTCTGGGGTTGGCATGACGACAGCTTCGACGGCCCACGAAACACACAGCCCGCGAAGGGCACATCAGTTATAATACCTGCCAACAAACCCACACACACACACACACACACACACACACACACACAACGACACACACACACACCATGCACACAGTCACTCACACACACACACACACACACACAGCACACACAACAACACACACACACACACATACCTATGTTTGTATACCTGTTGAGTGAGGACCCCAGAGGCCCACAGGAAGAAGTAGCTTGTTGAGTGGAGGACCTCAGAACGGACTCAGGAAGAGTAGCTGGTTAAGTGGAGGACCTCAGAGTACCCCAGGAAGAGTAGCTGTTTGAGTGAGGATCTCAGAGGACCCCAGGAAAAGTAGCTGTTGAATGAGGCGCTCAGAGGACCCCAGGAAGAGTAGCTTGTTGAGTGAGGACCTTCAGAGGACCCCAGGACGAGTAAGCTGTTGAGTGAGGACAGTCAGAGGACCCCAGGAAGAAGTAGCTGTGGAGTGAGACCCCAAGAAGGAACCCAGGAAGAAGTAGCTGTTGAGGTGAGGACCTCAAAGGACCCTACAAGGAAGAGGTAGCTGTTTGAGTGAGGACCTCAGAGGACCCAGGACGAGTAGCTGTTAAGTGAGGACACCAGAGGACAACGCAGTAGTATGGCAGTGGTAGTGGTAGTAGTAGTAGTCAGTGGTAGTAGTTGTCGTCGTGGTAGTAGTAGTGGTAGTAGTTGTCCGTCCGTGGTAGTAGTAGTAGTAAGTAGTTAGTGGTAGTAGTTGTCGTCGTGGTAGTAGTAGTAGTAGTGGTAGTAGTTGTCCGTCGTGGTAGTAGTATTAGTAGTAGTAGGTAGTGGTAGTAAGTAGTGGTAGTCAGTTGTCGTCGTGGTAGTAGTAGTAGTAGTAAGTTCAGTGGTAGTAGTTGTCGTCGTGGTAGTAGTAGTAGGTAGTAGTAGTGGTAGTAGTTGTCGTCGTGGTAGTATAGTAAGTAAGTAGTATGGGTAAGTAGTTGTCGTCGGGGTAGTAAATTCGTCATGCGTGGTAAGTAGTTTGGTAGTCGTGGTAGTAGTAGTAGTAGTAGTAGTGGTAAAGTCAGTTGTCGTCGTGGTATGTAGTAGTAGTAGTAGTAGTGGTAGTAGTTGTCGTCGTGGTATAGGTAGTAGTAGTTAGTGGTATTGTTGTCGTCGGGGTATAATCGTCATCGTGGTAGTAGTTGTAGTAGTGGTGGTAGTATGTTGTGTGTAAATAGGATTTTTTACTGATGGGTAGGCTGTGACAGGCCAGTCTCAGCTCCTCCTGTGAAAGCGGGTCGTGATGAGGCCTGAGAGAAGCTGTCATCCTCAGATGCGGTCTGGGAACGGATGTCAAGGCGTGTTATGTTTCGTGGTCTCGTCATTACACGGCTATCACACTCTGAGCACAGACTAATTTATACCATTAGTCACGTGGTCAAAGTCCTGGTAAGACCAAGCAGTAAACCTGGCATCCTTATATTTTGTAGGATGGTTAATACTCTGATATTATACCTTGCATGTAGGATGGTAAGCAATCGGACTAATTTTACCTGACCGACAGTAATATCTATAAATATTATGGGTCGGAATTTCAGGTTAAGTCCTGTGTTAAAGCGACTAACTTGATATTATCCTAACAGTAAATTTCAGAATATGATCAGGTGCGATATACCGTAATTGATACCATACAGAATATACAATATTCACGTCTACCTCCTGTAGATCCCCAGTCTCCCTAGCGACGAAATATACTGTAAGGAATGGTACCAGCCTTTAGTTCTCTTTAGCGCCTCAAAACGTACCCGCCTTCAACAGGAGGGCGCACTGAGACGAATGGCCTTGTCAAGCAAGACTTTACCAATCAGTCTCAAGAGTCCTTACCATCCTACAGAATTATAATAATCAGTTACGTCCCTTACAGTCCTAGAACACCATGAATATACAAATACTCAGTTAAGTTCCCTTATACCGCCGTCCTAACAGAATATAATATCAGTCATTACCATTCCTAAGAAATATAAATCAGTTAGTCCTTACCATCCTACAGAATTCATCATATCAGTCATTACCATCCTACAGAAATCTAATAACTCTAACGCTTAGTATCCATTACCATTACTCCAGAATATAATATCAGCTTAGTCGCCCTACATGCCTACAGAATAATACTATCAGTTTTGAGCGATCCTTACCATCCTACAGAATATATTACATATCAGTTAGTCCCTTACCGTCCTACCAACCGGAATAGTTAATATCAGTGTAGTCCTTACCAGTCCTACAAGAATATAATATCAGTCACATTACCATCCTACCGAATATAATATCAAGTTAGTCCTTACCATCCTACAGAATATAATATCAGTCATTCCAATCCTACAGAATATAATACTCAAGTTCATTACCATACCTACAGAATCTAGATATCAGTTAGTCCCTTACCATCCTACAGATATACATATCAGTTAGGTCCTTACGCATCCCTCACAGAATATAATATCAGTGCCTGTACCCGATCCCTACAAGAATATAATATCAGTTAGTGCCTTAACCGTCCCTACCAGAATATAATATCAGTCATTACCCAATCCTAACACGAATCCTAATATCAGTTTAGTCCTTACCATTCCTACAGAATATAATATCAGTTAGTGCCTTACCATCCACAGAATATAATATCAGTTCGTCCTTACGCATCCTAAGAATTATAATATCAAGATCCTTACCATCTACAGAATAATAATCATCAGTTTACGTCTTACCTCCTACAGAATATAATATCAGTTAGTCCTTACCAATCCTACAGAATATAATATCAGTTAGTCCTTACCATCCTACAGGAATATAAATAGTCATTACCATCCTACAGAATACTAATATCAGTCCATTAGCGCATCCTTACAGAATATATATCAGTTCAGTCCTTACCATCCCTAGAGAAGTATAATTCAGCTCAGTCCTTACCATCTACAGAATATCATATCAGTTAGCTCCTTACCAATCCTAAAGAATATAACTATCAGCTTAGTTCCTACATCCTACAGTAATATAATATCAGTTAGTCCTTACGCATCCTACAGAATATAATATCAGTTTAAGTCCTTACCATCCTAACAGAATATAATATCAGTCGTCCTTACCGATCCTACAGACTATAATACCAGTCCTTACCATCCTACAGAATATAATATCAGTTAGTCCTTACCATCCTACAGAATATAATATCATGTCATTACATGCTCTACAGAATATAATATCAGTTAGTCCTTACCATCCTACAAGAATAATAATTATCAGTCATTACCATCCTGACAGAATATAATCTCAGTCATTACATCTACAGAATATAATATCAGTTAAGTCCTTACCATCCTACAGAATATAATCATCAGTTAGTCCTTACAGCATCCTACAGAAGATAATATCAGTTAGTCCTACCTTCCCTACAAAATATAATATCAGTCATTACCATCTACAGAATATAACATATCAATTAGTCCTTACCATCCTACACGACATATAATAGTCATGAACCCTCCTACAGATATAATATCAGTCATTACCATCCTACAGAATATATATCAGTCATTACGCCCATCTACAGAAATATATAGTCAGTCCAGTCCTTACGCATCCTAGAGAGATATATATCAGTCAGTTATTACCATCCTATCAAAATATAATATGCAAGTTAGTTCCCTTACCATCGCTAAAGAATATAATATCAGTTAGTCTTACCCATCCTATCAGAATTATAATATCAGTTTAAGTCCTTACATCCCTACAAGAATATTAATATCAGTTTAAGTCCTTACCACCCCTACAGAGCATATAATACTTTAGTCCTTACCTATCCCTACAGAATATAATACCAAAAGTCCTTACCATCCTACAGAATATACTATCAGTTAGTCCTTACCATGCCTACAGAATATAATATCAAGTCATTACCAATCCTACAGAATATAATATCAGTTTAGTCCTTACCATCCTCAGCAGAATATAATTCAGTTAGTCCTTACCGTTCCTACAGAAATAAATATCAGTTCAGTCCTTACCCGTCCTACAGAAATATAATACAGTCATTACCCATCCTACAGAATATAATAATCAGTTGTCCCTTTACCATCGCTACAGAATATAATATCAGTCATTACCATCCTACTAGAATATAATAATCAGTCATTACCATCCTAAGAATATAAAATAGTTAGTCCTTACCATCCTACAGAATAAAATTATCCAGTTAGTCCTTACCATCCTACAGAATACTAATATCAGTCCTTACCATCTACAGAATATAATATCAGTTAGTCCTTACCGGTCCTACAGAATCTAGATATCAGTCATTACCACCTACAGAATATAATAGTATCAAGTTAGTCCCTTACCATCGCTACAGAATATCATTCCGCTTAGTCCTTACCATTTACAGAATATAATATCCAGTTAGTCCTACCATCCTACAGAATATAATATCAGTCTTACCCATCCTACAGAATATAATATCAGTTAGTCTTACCGGATCCTACACGAATAGTAATATCAGTTAGTCTTACCAATCCTACAGAATATAATACTCAGTTAGTCCTTACATCCTAACAGAGATATAATAGTCATTACGCATCCTACAGATATAATATCAGTCATTTACCATCCTACACGAAATATCAATATCAGTCATTACCATCCTAGCAGAATAACTAATATGCAGTCCAGTCCTTACGCATCCTAGAGAATTATAATATCAGTCAGTCTTACAGTCCTACAGAATTAATGAATATGCAGTTAGTCCTACCATCCTAAAAGAATAAATAATATCAGTTAGTCCTTACCATCCTACAGAATATCCTATCAGTTAGTCTTACCATCCTGACAGAATATAATATCAGTTTAGTCCTTACGCATCCTACAGAATATAAATATCAGTTAGTCCCCTTACCGATCCTACAGAATATAATACCGTCCTTACCAATCCCTTACAGAATATAATATCAGTTAGTCCTTACCATCCTAACAGAATGTAATATCAGTCATTACGCATCCTACAGGAAATATAATATCAGTTAGTCCTTACCATCCCTCAGACATATAATATCAGTTGTCCTACCATCCTACAAGAAATATAATATCAGTTCTTCCTTACCATGCCTACAGAATATATATATCAGTTAGTCCTACCTTCGCTAACACAAATAAATAATATCAGTCAATACGCAATCCTACAGAATATAATATCAGTGTTAGTCCTTACCATCCTACAGAATATAATAGTCATTACCATTCCTACAGAATATAATTCAGCTCTTACCATCCTACAGAATATAATAACAGTCTTACCATCTACAGAATATAATATCAGTCCGTCCTTACCATCCTAGACGGAATACTAATATCAGTCGAGTCCTTACCATCCTACAGACCATATAATATAATCCGTTAGTCCTTACCCATCCTACAGAATATAATATCAGTTAGTCCTTACCATCCCTACAGAATATAATATCTTTTAAGTCCTTACCATCCTACAGCAAATATAATACCAGTCCTTACCACCCTACAGAATATAATAGCAGTTAGTCCTACCATCCTACAGAATATAAATTCAGTCATTACCATCCTACAGAAGATATAATTATCAGTTAGTTCCTTACCATGCCTAGCAGAATATAAATCAGTCATTACCATCCTAACAGAATATAAATATCAGTTAGTCCTTTACCATCCTACAGAATATAATATCAGTTAGTCCGTTACCATCCTACAGAATATAAATATCAGTTCGTCCTTCACCATCGCTACAAGAATATAATATCAGTCCCTTACCATCCTACAGCATATAATATCAAGTTTAGTCTTACATCCTACAAATTATAATATCAGTTAGTCCTTACCAATCCTACAGAATATGAATATCAGTTTAGGTCGCTTACCATCCTACAGAATATATAGTATTAACCATCCTACAGAATATAATATCAGTCATTACCATCCTACAGAATATAATATAGTCATTACCATCCTACAGAATATAAATATAGTCAGTCCTTACCATCCTAGAGAATAATAATATCAGTTAGTCCTTACGCATCCTACAGAATATAATATCAGTTAGTCCTTTAACCATCTCTAACGAATATAATATCAGTTAGTCCTTACCATCCTACAGAATATAATATCAGTTAGTCCCTCCTTACCATCCTACAGAAATATAATATCAGTTTAGTCTTACATCCTACAGAATATCAATATCAGTCATTACCATCTACCAGAATATACCCTATAGTCAGTTAGTCTTACCATCCTACAGAATATAATAATCAGTCCATTACCATCGCTACAGAATATAATATCAGTTAGTCTTACGCACTCCCTACAAGACATATAATATCAGTTAGTCTTACCATCCTACTAGAATATAAATATCCAGTTAGTCCTTACATCCTAGCAGAATTAATATTGCAGTTAGCTCCTACCTTCCTACAAATATAATGATCCAGTCATTTACAATCCTACAACGAATATAATATCAGTTAGTCCTTACCAATCCTTACACCCAGAGATATAATAGTCCATTACGCATCCTACAGAATATAATATCAGTCATTAACCCAATCCTACAGAATATAATATCAGTCCATTACAATCTACAGAATATAATATCAGTCAGTCCTTACCATCTCTAGAGCAATATAATATCAGTCAGTCCTTACCATCCTACAGAATATAATATCAGTTAGTCCTTACCATCCTAAGAAAATATATCATCAGTTAGTCCCTTACCCATCCTACGAAATATAATACATCAGTTAGTCCTAACATCCTACAGAATATAAATATCAGTTAGTCCTTACCATCCTACAAATATAATATATTTTAGTCCTTACCATCCTACAGAATATAATACTAACCAGTCCTTACCGACCTACCATGCCTACAGAATATAATATCAGTTATCCCTTACCACCTCATACAGAATATAATATCAGTCCATTAACCATCCTATCCAGAATATAATATCCAGGTAGTCTTAACATCCTACAGAATATAATAATCAGTCCATTACATCCTACAGATGATAATATAGTTAGTCCTTCCCCATGCCTACAGGGAATATAATATCAGTTAAATGTCTTACCATCTACAGAATCAATAGTCAGTTAGTTCTTACCATCCTAGCAGAATATAATATCAGTTAGTCCTACATCCTACAAAATATAATATCAGTCATTACCACCATCCTACAGATATAATATCAGTTAGTCCTTAACCATCCTTACAGAATATAAATATTCAGTTAGTCCTTAGCCATCCTACAAATATAATATCAGATCTTACCATCCTACAGAATATAATCCTATCAAGTCCTTAACCATCCTACAGAATATAATTATCAGTTAGTCCGCTTACGGCATCCCTACAGAATATAATATCAGTTTACGTCCTTACCACCTTAGCAGAATATAATAATCAGTCATTACCATCCTAGCAGAATATCAATATCAGCTAGTCCTTACCAATCCTACAGAATATAATAGTCAGTTAGTCCTTAAATCCTACCAGAATATAATATCAGTCATTAACCATCCTACAGAATATAATATCAGTTGTCCTTACGCATCCTACAGATCTAATATCAGTTACGTCCTTACCATCCTATCAGAATATAATATCAGTTAGTCCTTACATCCCTACAGAAATATAATATCAGTTAGTCCTTACCATCCTACAGAATATAATTCAGTTAGGTCATTTTTTTTTTTTTAAAATTTTTTTTTTTTTTTTTTTTTTTTTTTTTAAATTTTTTTTTTAGAAATTTTTTTTTTTTTTAAAAAAAAAAAATTTTTTTTTTTTTTTTTTTTTTTTTTTTTTTTATTTTTTTTTTTTTTGAAAAAAAAAACCTACAGAAATATATATCAGTTAGTCTTAGCATCCTACAGAATATAATCTCAGTTAGTCCTTACCATCCTACAGGAATATAATATCAGTTAGTCCTTACATCCTACAGAATATAATATCAGTATTACAATCCTACAGATATAATATCAGTTAAGTCGCTTACCATCCTACAGAATATAATATCAGTCCCTTACCAATCATACAGATGATATAATATCAGTCATTACCATCCTACAGAATATAATACTCAGTTAGTCCGCTTACCATCCTACAGAATATAATATCAGTTCATTACCATCCTACTAGAATATAAATCAGTCATTACCATCGCTACCAGAATATAATAATCAGTCATTACCATCCCTACAGAATATAATATCCAGTCCTTACCCATCCTACAGAAAATA
>NW_019946246.1:0-12465 GCF_002910315.2 Salvelinus sp. IW2-2015 | reverse complement strand
GGGGATAGGAGTGAAGAAAGGAGAACACTGTTTGAGGAAATCTTCTTATGGGAGTTGCCAGTCCATTGTCTCTGCCTTTAGATTGACTGCCTCATTTATAAAACAATCTCTCCAATTTCCCCACTGACTGAAAACCTGCAGAATGAAGAGAGTGTATACAGTATACCCAGGGCCGGAGATGACTGGAGATTGTTGTTATGGAGATACACTCAGAATGTGTATAGTTGTCAGGGGAGATATGGCAAAAAGGAAAATAAGAGGATCTCTTCCTCTCTGGTTTGTGTCYTTAATAAAAATGATGCAGTGCTCTGCGCGTAAATCGATAGTTAAACGGCTTTGTGTGTTCTCGGTGAGACGCTATAGTCTCATATGTTCTACGAAGCAATGCCTCTTTCTCTGTAACRGATAATGCATGGTAATAATGCAGTGACTCATTTTAATTACTCAGCTGTCCTGTTTCACACAACTAAAGCTATTCCGTTAATGATGAGTGACTGTGATAGAGTTCATCCATAGAGATAGCATTGAAGARTAGGCTACAGCTGCACAACACTGAGATGATCCTGWAATGAAAGTAAGTACAGTAATCGATCGTGGCTWAGGCACTGAGTTTCACTCAAGAAGGATCTGACTTGAAACAGGATCAACACTCAAAGTCAGTCCACAAATGAATGGAAAACCAATTCATTGTTTGGGTACAACACAACAACATCCTGTCCCTGAAAGACAACAATRCATATTGATTCTGTTGATCAAATGATCACTGTCAGAATGTCACATTGACGGTAGGAGGCCATCACTGAAGAGTAATCCATACAGCACCTCACTAGCTCATACTTTGTCTGTTTAATAACTGTCACTTTCCCTAATAGTAAGTGCTCTGATCTAAGTAAGGTGGACGGCAATAAGTCATCACGGGTGAGAGCTGTCACTCGATGAATAGAGGTGAGGATGTTGCTACTGGTAATTATTTTCAGAGATGCCTTTCGGTCTTCTCCCTCGAGCATCTGTAACAAAGCTGTAGTAATCAATGGCAGCAACCGTCACTGTCAGCACCATCCACACTGCTGCCATGTGGGATTCACACAGAAGAGGGAGAGAGGGAGGAGTCGGAGAGAGAGAGAAAAGAGAAGAGAGAGAGAGCAGAGAGAGAGTGAAGATAGAGAGAGAGAGAGAGAGAGAGGAGAGAGAGAGATAGAGGAAGGAGAGAGAGAGTGAGAGATAAGAGGAGGAGGAGAGAGAGGATAGAGGAAGAGATAGAGAGATGAGAGAGAGAGAGAGAGAGAGAGAGAGAGAGAGAGAAGAAGAGAGAGAGAGAGAGAGGAGAGAAGAGAGAGAAGAGAGAGAGAGAAGAAACAGACAGACAGAGAGAGAGAGAAACGACAGACAGAGAGAGAGAGCAGAGAGAGGAGAGAGGAGGAGAGAGAGAGGAGGGATATAAGAGAGAGAGAAGAGAGATAGAGGGAGAGAGAGGGAGAGAGAGAGAAGGATAGGTAGCCTAGCGGTTAAGAGGTTGTGCCAGTAAGCGAAAGTTTGCTGGTTCGAATCCCCGAGCTGACTAGGTAAAAMATCTATCAATGTGCCCTTGAACAAGGCACTTAACCCAAATTGCTCTTGTAMGTCTGGATRAGAGTGTCTGCTAAATAACTCAAATGTAAAAGAGAGAGAGGGTAAAAATATTAGCCATAGCAGGTCTGACACCCAGAGCACTGGTTMATTTCCTCCCCTGGCTCGAGTCCGTCAATGGAGATAAGAGTCATTTCAGCCTAGGAATGACTGCCCTAYATGTTTCTAAAAMGCCTCGTAGTCACAGAAACCAGGACATTGATTTCGATTTTCTTCGTTTAAGAAGGAAGGCCTCTCTAGCCTCCTTCATGTTAGAATCCTCTCTGCCAACAGCTCATTATCAACCACACACATAATCCTTCAAATTGGCTACAAATGCCAGCCTAAAGAGGTAAGCTGCACAATACATTTAGGAAACCTTAAACGAGTATTTTCTTTACTGATATTCCTAGTGAAATGTGGTATCCTGTTTGTGCAGGGTAGTAGTCAATGTTAATCGTATGCTAAGTGCAGCGGTTCTGTCTGCATTTGAATAAATCAATGTAGACACAATGCTGCTCTTGGACTTTCCCCTCGTTATATTAATTTGTGGGTTGTTTTAGTGTTGTGTTTGTCCAAAGCCCMCAGCCATGTGAAGTGAACTGGTGTCATGAAGCTCACTGTCAGAGCCAGGGAAACAAGTCAACGTTGAAGTGTTGGTCTGTAGCAAACTACTATGCTGTGGTCGCATATTAAATGGCTGTAAATGCTGTGGAAAATTCSTGCAAACKACCTGCAAGAAGAGGTAGAGGTATCATATTAGAATATATCTGACATGCAGGGTTAGCCATGTAGCACCCATCACTAGCTGGCACAGCCACAAAGTCATACAATCTGATTTTAAACCTAATCCTAACCTTAACCCTAACCTTAACCACACTGCTAACCCTAATGCCTAACCATAACCTTAAATTAAAACCACTTTTTTTTTCATGAATTTGTTCAATATACCCAATTGTGACTCTGCAACTTGCCTATCGCTCGGCTCAGGATCCAGGACAAGACTCATGACAATAAACGTTAATCTGCAAGAAATAATGGAATATTTTGTAATAAACTTTTGCTCAAAGACAATTGACATAGTACAGCTGCTCCATTGTTACTGAGAAAGGATGTCAACAAGTCCACTATACTGTCCTTATGAAACAAGCTTCACAGACAGACAGGAGGCTTCACAGACAGACGGGAGTTTTCACAGAGTATACTGTACTTTCAATGCGCAGACCCTTGGGCCCTTGGGTATTATGGGTTAAGTGGACAAACCTACAGCTGCTGTGAACTGGCCAATGATGGCCAATGGCCTCAATCTATGGGCTTTGGTCACGCATTAAGCACTTGTCAGAAGGGAGCAGTGAATTGCAGCGCAGGACGACGGGTCAACTCACAAGACAAAGTGCTGTTGCCATAAGACGGCAGTCTGGAGGGAAGGAATGAAGGAACACAGCAGGGGATAGGAGCTACATTCCCTTGCAGCGAGTGGCAGGTTGAGAGAATGGTCATGTATTCCWCACAGCATCTGCATGTAACCAAGGGAACATACTTTTATGCAATATGTGTATGGTAGGAACCATCAAAGTAGCTATTCACTTCACACTTCACACCCCCACCTTTCCAGATGCTCTTTCCACAAAGTGCCCAGGCAATACCTCTAGTCTAGACCCTAGAGACCGTTCTCTATGGCTGTGGCATTGTAACACATTGTTACTCCTGGGAGAGCCACTCCAGATTGATCACCATGTTGAGGCAGCAAAGGGCTATAGCATCTTTCTCAGGGCCTGACCGGCCGGCAGATCCCTGTAACCTCCCTACCTCACTCATCAGACTGCAGCATTCAGCAGCACGTTGACTGGATGAGAGCTGCTGTGAGCTGCAGGGAAGAGGAAAACAAATTCCAAGTGACCCGACTATTCCATTTCCAACATCATGGCTGTGATCAATCTCTCCTGCCGTGAGCCCCCCACACAACGGAGACAATCATTCACTACTTGAGATGCAGCTATTGGGAGTATGACTGGAAGAATGACAGTGTGTGGTGTGGGTGTGTGTGTGTGTGTGTGTGTGTGTGTGTGTGTGTGTGTGTGTGTGTGCGTGCGTGCGTGCGTGTGTGCGTGTGTGCATGCGTGTGTGTGTTTTCAGAGGACCTATGAGACTCACGGAAACAAACAGCTGTCTAACAGCCATTATCGCAAGTGATGATTAACATTATCATCATTAGGGCTGTCTCCTACAAGTGATGATTAACATTATCATCATTAGGGCTGTCTCCTACAAGTGTCCTTGAAGGATGCAAATCAATACAAGACTGAAATGGATTGATTGAAAATGATATGTGCTGAACAGAGGTAAAAGACCATGGATCTAGCACGGTGTATTACATCGATCACCCAGACAATGCTAGCTAGGCTAGTAAACAGAGTACCAAAACATAGCAGCGGAAGATACCGCGGACTGCAAAGCATAGATAATACAACGTATCGCTGCGATCAATACTGCTAGCCTTGTGGTTTCAGATTGAATGAATTGATCAGAGGCAGATATCTAATTATACATTAATGTGTGTAAACAGATTAGTGCCTTTTGAAATCCGTCTCCGCTTCTTGTTCATTTGTTCCAATTGTGTCACCATATGTTTACGCCATGGCTGTCATGTAYATCCAATCATTGATCGTACTCCTACATCTTCACAAGTTGCTTTGAATTTAAAAAAAGCTCATCATGCTTCATGTCAGCTTTAGTTTAGCAGTATCAGACAATGTTCTGTCTGTGTGAAGCTTTTAACTGCAGAAGGTAACAGTTTGGGTTGCACTTAACAAAGGACTTCAGTCAGTGCTGCWCTGGCCAACGGCATGCAAATTGTGCTTGATTATCCAAAGTGGTTTACTTTATATTTAGCCTATATGCAAACCATTCACTCTGTTTTGCAGGTGGATTTTTCAGCCTAACACATGGCTTTTGGTCCTATTCCATCAACGTCTATGGGCTGTCATTGCTGACAGATCACTGCCATATTTAACATCCTTTAATATAAATTCCAAAGTCAAGTGCACGGCTCTAATTGAATTGCTGGGGCCTATTATTGGTCAAACTGTTGGAGTATCCCCATTGGGGTCAGCAGCAGCAGCGAGGTATCTATTCCTTACTGATGGATTCATCCTGACATCCTCCCTGTACTTTAGCCTTTTCTCAATAGGGGGTGCTGTTTACACTTCGAAAGAAATTAGTTCCCAAATTAAACTGCCTCGTACTCAATTCTTGCTCGTAAAATATGCATATTATTATTACTATTGGATAGAAAACACTCTCTAGTTTCTAAAACCGTTTGAATTATTTCTCTGAGTGAAACAGAACTCATTCTGCAGCTCACTTCCTGTCAAGAAGTGAGATTTCTGAAATCGAGGTCTCTGTTCCAGGGTCGGTTTATAAATTCCCTTGTAAGCTATGGGCTACATGCACTGCATACGCCTTCCCCTAGATGTCAGTAAGCGGTGAGACTTTGAATGGAGTGGATAGCACCATCTGGGGGAGTATAAATCCTCTTGGAACGAAGGACCGACCTTTTCGACGCGGGCCTGACGCAGGAGGGACACCAAGCATGGCGTCCTGAAAAGCTTTCGGTTTAGCAGTTCTATATCTCCGGCTCTGATTTAATTTGTTTTTTGTCTTAAAAACTTCATAAGGTAGTTAATTTAAACCGACTTATAGCAGTTTATAGCAGTTTATTGCGATTTCTGGAATTTCTTTGTCATGCGTCGTCGCGAGTTGGACACCTCTCGGCATATGGCTAACGTTAGCTGCTAATTACACGGTTGAAGAGGACATCTTTCAACCAAAAAAAACGATTGTCTGGACAAAGGACACCTTGCCCAAGATTCTGATGGAAGCTCAACAAATAGTAAGAGGTCTTTATGCTATTAATTCGTATTTATGTTGAAAAATGTGAAACAATAATTCCGCCATGAATTGCGGTGCGGTCTCGCTTTAGCGCACGCTGTATATCATAGTAACGTTAATTTTAAAAATCTAACACAGCGATTGCATTAAGAACTAATATATCTTTCATTTGCTGTCCAACCTGTATTTTTAGTCAAGTTTATGATTAGTTATCGATTAGATTAGAAAAATTATATATCTTTTGCTGGTTTGTTAGGATCACTAACCTTTGCTGCGGGTAAACGGCTGTGTTTCTGGCTATTGTGGTAAGCTAATATAATGCTATATTGTGTTTTCGCTGTAAAACACTTAAAAAATCTGAAATATTGTCTGGATTCACAAGATGTTGGTCTTTCATTTGCTGTACGCTGTGTATTTTCCAGAAAAGTTTTATGATGAGTATTTAGGTATTTGACGTTGGTCTCTGTAATTATTCTGCGGCTTCGGCACTATTTCAGATTGCAGCTGCAATGTAGAACTGTGATTTATACCTGAAATATGCACATTTTCTAACAAAACATATGCTATACAATAAATATGTTATCAGACTGTCATCTGATGAAGTTGTTTCTTGGTTAGTGGCTATTTATATCTTTATTTGGTCGAAATTGTGATAGCTACCTATGCAGGAAGAAAATGGTGGAGAAAAAAAAGTTGTGTCTTTTGCTATCGTGGTTAGCTAATAGATTTACATATTGTGTCTTCCCTGTAAAACATTTTTAAAAATCAGAAATGATGGCTGGATTCRCAAGATGTGTATCTTTCATCTGGTGTCTTGGACTTGTGATTTMATGATATTTAGATGCTAGTATTTACTTGTGACGCTATGCTAGGCTATGCTAGTCAGCTTTTTTACTGATGGGGGTGCTCMYGGATCCGGGATTGGGACCAATTAGAAGTTAGTCTGTTGAGGAAGATGAGGACYGTAGATTTAATTGACTGCCAGGACGTCCTTGGATGTGTTTCCTGACGGAAAATATGGCGAGCCGTGAGATGTGGTCCACAACTACAGTACGCAGTGTCCCAAACGGCACCCTATTCCCTACATTGCACCCTATTCCCTACATTGCACCCTATCCCCTACATTGCACTTCCTGCACTTCCCATAGGGCTCTGGTCTAAGGTAGTGCACTATGTAGGGAATAGGGTGCCATTTGAGACACARCCGCACTGTAGTGGTGCAGTGACTGTGCTAGATAAATACTCTGGTGGGATAGAAGGATATATTCAGTGGCTGTGCTGTTTTGAAATAGTCTAACGGGAACCAAGGCCTGGCTGGTGAGGCAGATAGCATGCTAACTTGTCTTATTTACAGCAACTCTTCATCCGAAGAGGCACACGAAGACGTGAAACCATCAGTAACAGAGTTCCATCACCTCAGAGAGAAATTCTTTATTTCCGAGCTGCCATTGATTTGGTGGAAAATAAACAACCCCCGAAAAAGATTGGCTGTTCCATATTTGAATCATAATTCAAATGAGGCTGTAAAAGAAGCTGGAAGTTAGTTTTAATATTTTGTTATAATTACTAGGAGAGTCAGCTGACAGGAATCATTTGTCCTTTAAACGTGTCTGTCACTAAGGAACGGATACTAAAGAGCAGAGATATATCCTGCGGGAGAGGAGGAGTTTGAGATATCACATTTGCATCAATCATTGTCAAGAGATTAGGCTAGAATCCACAGCAGTYATCAATGTTTGCTGGTGGGAAATCCAGGAGCAATTATGCTAAGAATGAATATAGATGGCTGGGTCTGTTTATTTTACAAGTCATGGAATTTGGATTCTATCTTGGCTTAAGTGGACATTGTGGTGGTCACAGACCAGAGGTACTGTACCTTCAGGACTTAGTCTGAAGTGAAACATTGAAATATTTCAAATCTTATTAGCAAAAATAATGATTTTAATTTATTGAAAATGTGTACATCACCGTGCTTTTCTGTAAGCTCAATTTTATGTTCAACCCCTTTGGTCATTCAAATTGTCAGAGTACATATTAAGGTATTTTTCTTAATTGAATTAATGTTGATATGCCACGAGAGGCCAGATGTGGCCCCAGGGCCAGTATTTAGGTATCACCACTCTGTATGGTTGTTTTCTAACTGGCCCCCTCTGTTATAGGATCAGGGCAACTGCATTGACACAAAATGGCCGGCGTGGGTGCAGTTGCTGCTTCCTCTAAGGCAGTGGATCGGAAACTTTTTATAGTCCTGTAACCCTTCAAACATGCAACCTCCAGCTGCGTACCCCCTCTAGCACCAGGGTCAGCGCACTCTCAAATGTTGTTTTTTGCCATCATTGTAAGCCTGCCACACACACACTATACGATACATTTATTAAACATAAGAATTAGTGTTTTTGTCACAACATGGCTCATGGGAAGTGACAAAGAGCTCTTATAGGATCAGGGCACAAATAATAATATAATAATAATCAATAATTTTGCTCATTATTTAGCCATCTTACATATAAAACTTTATTTGTTAATTGAAAATTGTTAATAACTCACCACAGGTTAATGAGAAGGGTGTGCTTGAAAGGATGTACATAACTCTGCAATGTTGGATTTTATTGGAGAGTTTCAGTCTGAAATAATTTTCCACACACAGTCTGTGCCTGTATTTAGTTTATGCCAGTGAGGGCCGAGAATGCACTCTCACATAGGTACTTGGTTGCAAAGGGCATCAGTGTCTTAACAGCCGATTTGCCAAGGCAGGATACTCTGAGCGCAGCCCAATCAAGAAATCTGACAGTGGCTTCCTATTAAATTCAATTTTCACAGAACTGCTTATTGCAAATTCGATGAGACTCTCTTGTTCAGATATCGGTAGGTGGACTGGAAGCAAGGCATGAAAGGGATAAGGAATCCAGTTGTTTGTGTCATCCGTTTCGGGAAAGTACCTGCGTAATTGCGCACCCAACTCACTCAGGTGCTTCGCTATATCACATTTGACATTGTCCGTAAGCTTGAGTTTATTTGCACACAACAAATCATACAATGATGGAAAGATCTGTGTGTTGTCCTTGTTAATGCAGACAGAGAAGAGCTCCAACTTCTTAATCAAAGCATCAATTTTGTCCCGCACATTGAATTTAGTTGCGGAGAGTCCCTGTAATCCTAGATTCAGATCATTCAGGCGAGAAAAAAGAGCACCCAGTCATGCAAGAGTTGAGACAAGTGAAAATGATGGTCAGTAAAGAAAACTTTAAGCTTGTCTCTCAATTTAAAAAAAAACGTGTCAATACTTTGCTCCTTGATAACCAGCGCACTTCTGTATGTTGTAAAAGCATTACATGGTCACTGCCCATATCATTGCATTGTGCATAAAATACACGAGAGTTCAGGGGCTTTGCTTTAACAAAGTTAACCATTTTCACTGTAGTGTCTAAAACRTMTTTCAAGCTGTCAGGCATTCCYTTGGCAGCAAGAGCCTCTCGGTGGATGCTGCAGTGTACCCAAGTGTCGTCGGGAGCAACTGCTTGCACGCGCGTTACCACTCCACTATGTCTCCCTGTCATGGCTTTTGAGCCATCAGTACAGATAMCAACACATCTTGACCACCAAAGTCCATTTGATGTCACAAATCTGTTCWGTACTTAAAAAATAACCAGGTTGTCCTGGTTTCCAGTAGTTTGCAGAAGAGGATGTCTTCCATAATTGACTSCCCACAAACTTAACGGGACATATACYAGKAGYTGTGCCAGGCCCGCCATGTCTGTTGACTCATCCAGCTGTAATGCATAGAATTCACTGGCTTGTATGCGAAGCAGTAATTATTTCAAAACATCTCCTGCCATGTCACTGATGTGTCGTGAAACAATGTTGTTTGATGAAGGCATTGTCTGTATAGTTTTTTGGCCTTTCCCCCAGCGTTGTCCCAGCCATACCCACGGCAGCAGGAAGAATTAAGTCCTCCACAATAGTATGGGGCTTGCCTGTCCTAGCTACTCGGTAGCTYACCATATAAGACTCTTCTAGCCCCTTCTTATTAATGGAATCTGTTGCTTTTATACATGTCTTATTACTCGTAAGTCGTCTTAATTGTCGCTCAAAAAACTCCTGTGGCTTATTTTTCAAATTGGCATGTTTTGTTTATAAATGTCTGCGCATGAGTGAAGGTTTCATCGAGTTGTGAGAGAGTACTTTTGCACATATAACACAATGTGGCTGAGGAAAGGCACTACTCCCAAAATAAGTGAACCCAAATCAAAGTAGTTCTCATCATATTTGCACCTCTTCGATGGTCCAACATCCCTGTCTATTGTTCGGTGCTTTCCCGGGTAAGGGGGCAGTAGCTCTTCGGCTGCATTCAGATTCACAGCTGTCAGTGTCTATGCTAGCTGGGCTAACAACAAATGTAGAATTACTGATGCTAACATTGGATGTGCTCGTGGAAGCAGAACATTTACATTACATTTACATTTAAGTCATTTAGCAGACGCTCTTATCACAGAGCGACTTACAAATTGGAAAAGTTCATACATATTCATCCTGGTCCCCCCGTGGGAAATGAAACCCACAACCCTGGCGTTGCAGCGCCATGCTCTAACAACTGAGCCACACGGGACCTGCACCTGTCGACAACTTGTGTCGTCGACAGGTGCAGGTGTAGTAGAGCTGGTATGTTTCTCTATGGATGCGGGCCTTACTATTTTTAACCATTTATCAATTTTCGAGCAAACGGAATGAGCAGCAGCTACGTTTGGCTACATACGGACCGTTAGTGGGAATTCCCGCAAGAGAGTAACGTTTAATGTGATTGGATGTTAATTATTTGACTAGGCTACCTGTATTTGACATTGTGTTGTTATTTCGCTGAACACTAGTGTTTTAATTTTATTTTTTGGCAGTGAAACGAGGCTACTCAGGCAAGAGAAAAAAAACTCCCCCAAATGTATAGCCCCGTTGGAAAAATATAAACGGGCTGTTTGAAAATGTGAAGAATTCAAAATATATCTATATTTTCAAATGTGAATCACATTTTTATTTGGCGTCCCCCCGACGGCATTGCGTGTACCCCTAGGGAATACCTGCACTATACTGTGATGACAACTGATGCATGCCTGCTGAGTCTGGACAACATCTAGTATAGAGATGAGTGGGTTGCTATTGTGAGATCTGAAGTAGAATGAGATGAAACCCTACTGTATCCGTTGTATTCACATCCATTTCCATTGTATCGAATGAATTCATTAAAGTCTACTGAAAGTGTCTTGCCTTGTTAGCGAGAAGCACAAGAAGACAGCTGCTTTAGAACCAAGTCTAATTCAGAGGACTTCATTCCATTMAAATCATTGCTAGGTTACCCAACAGYGGCTGTTCAGGCTTCCCCCCTATTGAATCTACCAGCAAGTATGGTCAAAACACAATGTCAAAGCTGACAACACTGTCCACAAACACCGTTACGAAACAGGGACATTTCCTCTACAGAAGGACTGAAATAAATGGAAATAATAACAGGAAGAAAAACACATTTCATACTCTGTGATCAAATGGTTTGGGGTCTAGAGGCCTTGTATCACCTGCAGCGATTCTCTCCTGAATGTGATGTGTTGCATTAAGCAAATTCTCTGTTTGATCAACCATTTATTCAACATCAGCACTCTAACAAACAAAGAGGATATTATGGATGACAAATGGGAAAACGTCCCTGTTTTGTAGGGTCAGGCGTATAAACGACACATGTCCTGTAATGTCTGTGTTGATCCAACAGCTTCCAGCTGGAAAGTACGGTGATGAAGTACATTTAATAACAAAGGAAAGATAATGAAACGATATAAACCATTTCAGGTCAATAGGATTTAAAGCATAGCACAGGCAAGCTGCCTGGTTCATGGTAAAGAAAAAAGGTTGTCTCTAATAGGAAAGCGAACAATGGACCTGGACTAACAACGCAGTGCGGAGCAGGGCTTTTATTTATCAGAGGACACATTTCAAATAACCACCTCAGGCTCCGGCTCATCCACCTACCTGGAAGGGGAGCCCACAGGGACTGTCGCCATGAAAGCGAAAATATTTCCTCAAGCTCTAGGGCTGCAGGCAGTGATCTGATATGCATTAAAGGCCCTGCTGTAGGCCCTGCTGTCTGATATGCATTAAAGGCCCTGCTGTAGGCCCTGCTGTCTGATATGCATTGAAGGCCCTGCTGTCTGATATGCATTAACTTCTTTGGGGTAGGGGGCAGTATTTTCACGTCCGGATGAAAAGCATGCCCAGAGTAAACGGCCTGCTACAAAGCCAAAATAAATTGAATACGCATATTATTAGTAGATTTGGATAGGAAACACTCTGAAGTTTCTAAAACTGTTTGAATGATGTCTGTGAGTATTACATAACTCATATGGCAGGCAAAAACCAGAGAAAAATCCAACCAGGAAGTGGAAAATCTGAGGTTGGTCGATTTTCAACTCAGCTCCTATTGAAGATACAGTGGGATATTGGTAATGTTGGTAAGTTAATGGTAACTTCCTAAGGCTTCCACTAGATGTCAACAGTCTTTAGAACCTTGTCTGATGCTTCTACTGTGAAGTGGGGCCGAATGAGAGGGGATTGAGTAAGGTCTACCATGACCTGAACATGCGCTAACCATGCGCGTTCATGTGAGAGCGAGCTCTGTTCCATCGCACTTCTGAAGACAAAGGAATTCTCCGGTTGGAACATTATTGAAGAATTATGTTAAAAACATCCTAAAGATTGATTCAATACTTTGTTTGTCATGTTTTTACGGACTGTAATATAACTTTTTAAACTTTTCGTCCGTACTTTCCGCTGGACTTGCCCGCGCGTCGTGAGTTTGGAAAGTGTACTGAACGCTAGAACAACAAGGAGGAATTTGGACATAAATGATGGACATTATCGAACAAAACAAACATTTATTGTGGAACTGGGATTCCTGGGAGTGCATTCTGATGAAGATCATCAAAGGTAAGT
>NW_019946245.1:34406-40364 GCF_002910315.2 Salvelinus sp. IW2-2015 | reverse complement strand
TTGGAGTATTGTCCATTGGAAGACCATTTGCGACCAAGCTTTAACTTCCTGACTGATGTCTTGAGCATGTTGCTATCAATATATCCACCATAGATTCTCCTTCCTCATGATGCCATTTTTTTGTGAAGTCACAGTCCCCCTGCAGCAAAGCACCCCGCAACAATGATGCTGCACCCGGCTATCATGTTCGGGATGGTGTTTCCGGCTTGCAAGCCTCCCCTCTTTAACCCTCTAAAAACATAACGAAGGTACACACAAATAGAAGCCAAAACAGTTATTTGTTTATTCAGACAAGGACATTTTCCAGAAAGAGCTTTGGTCCCCTGTGCAGTTGCGAACCGTAGTCTGGCTTTTTTATGGCGGTTTGAGCAGTGGGCTTCTTCCTTGCGAGCGGCCTTTCAGGTTATGTCGATATAGGACTGTTTTTCCCCTGGTGAGATAAAGCATATTTGTACTGTTCCTCAGCATCTGAACCACAATGTCCTATATGCTGTTGTTCTGGGATTGATGCACTTTCGCACGCAAAGTACGTTCATCCTCTAGGAGAGCAGAGAACGCGTCCTCCTCCCCCCCTTGAGCGGTATGAGGACTGCTTGGTCCACCATGGTGTTATACTGCGTACTATTGTTTGTACAATGAGAACGTGTACCTCAGCATTTGGAAATGCTCCCAAGGAGAACCAGACTGGAGGTCCTACAATTGTTTTTCTTGAGTCTTGGCTGATGTGCTTAGGATTTTCCCATGAGTCAAGCAAAGAGCACTGAGTTCAGGTAGGCCTGAAATACATCCACAGGTACACCTCCAATGACCAAAATGATGTCAATAAAGCCCATCAGAAGAGCTCAAAAGGCCATGACATGAGATTTTCTGGAATTTTCTAAGCGTTTAAAGGACAGCAACTTAAGTGATGTAGAAGCTTCTGGACCAAAAACTGGAATTCCAGGATACAGTGATTCTAAGTGAAAAATCTGTCCTGTAAAGAATGTTGGTAAAATTACTTTTGTATGCACAAGAGAGATGTCCTAAACCGAACTTGCTAAAACCTAATAGTGTGTTCACAAAAATTGTGGAGTGGTTGAAAACAAGTTTTACTGACTCAAACCTAAGTGGTTGTGTAACTCTCCTACTCAACTGGTAGTTATGAGCTTCAGCAGCAAATCCATGTGGGGTCCTCATATTATGAGTTTTCCTATGTTCTGTTATCACCCCAGCGGAAGAAAGAGGGCTCCTGTTCTGTTCTCGGTCTGTTATATCACCCAGCAGAAGAGAGAGAGAGACTCTGTTCTGGCCTGGACAACCCAGCAAGACAGAGAGAGGCTCCTGTCGGTCTGTTATCACCCAGCAAGAGAGAGGCTCTGTTCGGCCTGTTATCACCAAGCAAAGAGAGAGGCTCTGTTCTGGTCTGATTATCCCCAGCAGAGAGACAGAGCTCGTCTGGTCTGTTCACCCAGCAGGAGAGCGAGAAGAGCGAGCTCGTTCTGGTCGGTTATCACCCAGCACAGAGAGAGCTTGTCTGGCCTGTACACCCAGCAGAGAGAGAGAGAGAGACGCTTCTGTCTGTTGTGCTGCTCCTGGTCCTTTCTACAGACCGATAATACCTAGAGTGACACTGACTCCGATCACATATTGAGGTGGTGGTGTGTGTTGTGTGTGTGGTGTGGTGTGGGTGTGTGGTGGTGTGTGGTGTGTGCCTGTGTGTGTGTGTGTGTTGGTGTGTGGTGTGGTTGTGGGTGGAGCGCACACCGAGACGCGGTGGGAAAAGTATGACAGCTGTTCTCCTAGTCTGTACGGTAGTCTTTACTGTAGATTGTAACCCATCCAACATCCGTCCTGCTCTGTTACTGTAGTCTGTACTGGTCTACTGCTAGGTAACCCAGTCCAACAGTGCGTCCTGTCTGTTACTGTAGTCCTGTTACTGTAGTCTGTTAACTGTAGTCTTACTGAGATTGTAAACCCAAGTCCAACAGTGTCGTCCCCTGTCTGTTACTGTAGTCTGTTACTGTAGTCTTGTTACTGTAGTCGTACTGTAGATTGTAAACATCCAACACAGTGGCCGTCCTGTCTGTTCACTGTACTCTGTTACTGTAGTCTTGTTACTGTAGTCTTACTTAAGATTGTTAACCCAGTACAAGCAGTGCCATCCTGTCTGTTACTCTAGTCTGTTTACTGTAGTCTGTTACTGTAGATTGTAACCCAGATCCAAACAGTGCCGTCATGTCTGGTTACTGTAGTTGTTACTGTAGTCTTACTGTAGATTGTAACCAGTCCAACAGTGCCATCTCTTCCCTGTTACTTAGTCTGTTACTGTAGTCTGTTACTGTAGATTGTAACCCAGTCCAACAGTCCCGTCCTGTCTGTTACTGGTAGTCTGTTACGTAGTCTTACTGTAGATTGTAACCCAGTCCAACAGTGCCGTCCTGTCCTTGTTACTGTAAGTCTGTTACTGTAGTCTTAACTGTAGATTGGTAACCCCAGTCCAACAAGTGGCCGTCCTGTTCTGTTACTGGTAGTCCTGTTACTGTAGTCTGTTACTGTAGTCTTACTGTAGATTGTAACCCAGTCCAACATGCCGTTCCTGTCTGTTATGTAGTCTGTTACTGTAGTCCCTGTTACTGTAGTCCTTACTGGTAGATTTGTTAACCCAGTCCAACAGTGCCATCCTGTCTGTTACTCCTAGTCTGTACTGTAGTCCTGTTAAACTGTAGATTGTAACCCCAGTCCAAAGTGCCGTCCTGTCTGTTACTGTAGTCTGTTACTGTAGTCTTACTGTGGATTTGTAACCCAGTCCACAGTGCCGGTCCTGTCTGTTTACTGGTAGTCTGTTACTGTAGTCCTACTGTAGATTGTAACCCAGTCCAACAGGCGTCCTGTCTGTTACTGTAGTCTGTTACTGGTAGTCCTGTTAATGTAGTCTTACTGTAGAGTTGTAACCCAGTCGCCAAACCAGTGCCGTCCTGTCTGTTAACGGTAAGTCTTGTACTGAAGTCTTGTTCTGTAGTCTTTACTGTAGATTGTAAACCCATCCAACAGTGCCGTCCTGTCCTGTTACTGTAGTCTGTTACTGTGTCTGTTACTGTAGTCTACTGTCAGATTGTAACCCAGTCCAACAGTGCCGTCCTGTCTGTACTGTAGTCTGTTACTGTATTGTTACTGTAGTCTACTGTAGATTGTAAACCCAGTCCAACAGTGCATCTGTTCTGGTTACTCTAGTCTGTTCTGTAGTCTGTTACTGTAGTCTGTTACTGTAAGATTGTAACCCAGTCCAACAGTGCTCGGTCACTTTCTGTTTAACTGTATCCTGTTACTGTAGATTTAACCCAAGTACAAACAAGTGGGCATACTTCCAAAGATGTGGCAAAATAGCTTAAGGACAACAAAGTCAAGGTATTGGAGTGGCCATCACAAAGCTCTGACCTCAATCCTATAGAACATTTGTGGGCAGAACTGAAAGAGTGTATGCGAGCAAGGAGGCCTACAAACCTGACTCAGTTCCACCAGCTCTGTCAAGAGGAATGGGCCAAAATTCACCCAACTTATTGTGGGAAGCTTGTGGAAGGCTACCCGAAATGTTTGACCCAAGTTAAACAATTTAAATGCAATGCTACCAAATGGTAATTGAGTGTATGTAAACTTCTGACCCACTGGTAATATGGCGTAGTAGCTAGCCTACCTGCTAGCTGGCTGCCTATCAAGCTAGCAGGGTTATCTTGAGGGCTTGAACGCAGCCCGTGAAGCGGTTAGCCATTGTGGCTGGGACTGCAGGTTGTCCCGGGTTTGTGGCTGTCTAGATCCCTACTGCCTGCTGTTGTTTTCAGTCTTCCCTGCGACCTGCCCTGTCTGGAACTGAGAGGAGTAACAGCGTAACCTATGTAGCTAGTTACCATTGTCACGCCCTGATCTGTTTCACCTGTCCTTGTGATTGTCTCCACCCCCTCTAGGTGTCACTTATTTTCCCCATATAAGTTTGTCTTATATGTTCAAGTCAACCAGCGTGGTTTTTCCGTGCTCCTACTTTTCTATTCTCTTTTACTAGTCCTCCCGGTTTTGACTTCTGCCTGTTTCTCTGGACTCCATTCCCGCCTGCCTGACCGTTCTGCCTGCCCTGACCTCGAGTCTGCCTGCCATTCTGTACCTCTGGATCTCTGAACTGGTTTTGACCTTTTGCCTGTCCACGACCATTCTCTTGCCAACCCCTTTTGGATTGTTCATAAACATCTTGGACTCTAACCATCTGCCTCCTGTGTCTGCATCTGGTTCTCGCCTGGTGCCCTTATAACATAAATAAATAATAAAGATAAAGACCAAAGCTGGCGTTGAGGTCAGTGGTGTCTCTCTATCACAGGTGAAGGATCTTTGAAAAACAAACAAAAAGAGTTCTACAAGCAGTGTCGTGTCTTTTCATTAAATTGAAGACATATTTTATCAAATCAATTCTCTGTAATTATTATTACATGATTAAACTAATCATGTAAATGTAATTAACTAGGAAGTCGGGGCACCAAAGAAAATCTTCAGATTACAAAGTTATAATTTTCCTAATATAACTCTTCAGATATTTAAATATTTGATCAATTAGTCTTCTAATTAATGAATTATTCTTTACCTCACGTTAGTCTCATTCCAAACGTCGTAAATTGTTGGTTATCTGCACGAACCCATCCTTTACGATGAATCATCCATACCCCAATTGTCTTAATAATTTATTTACTAACTAACTAAATAATCACAGAAATGCATAAACAAACAAACAGATATGGTTACAAGGAAATGATAGGGGGGGTTCCCTAGTGGGCTAAGCCAATATGACGGCTTGGTGGACTGAGAAGGGCGGGAGAGACCAAAGGGACACTATACAGTTGATAATTATATTAATTGAAATGCTAATCCTTTGCACATGAACGCTCATTAATTCGGGAATAATTGCAATCAATATATATTTACGCTCAGTGTGTCGTCGTGATTTCTGTTGGAATTGTCCGTCTTTCTGTTGGAAAGTTCATCCGAGCGTCTCTCTGCTTCCCTGGAGTCTTTGTTAAAATGGATACTTCAGAGTACCATTCAGAAATGTTCTCATAGAATAGATGTTTCGGCGGTTGCCGGTCTTCGCATCCCAGGTTGACATAATTTCTAGCTGACGACTAGTAATTAGTATCGAAGATTTGCTCTTATTCTGTCGGTATCGATAGTCTCAGAGTTTAACCATTTCCACCCGTGTAGCCAATGCTCCCCGTGGTTTGGTTAGGAATTCAACAACCATTACAACCTTAGCTTAAACTGAGGTTTTTTGTGGTCTCTACTCAACCTTTGCCCCCTCAGCTGACCGAGGTAAGCATGGTCTGAAGAGGATTTCTTCAGGTGGGGGTTTTATTCCTAACAGTAGAAAAGGGCTGTCCCATGAGCCAGATCATGTCTGTGTTCATGGGGGCGGGCCAATGACTTAGTTAAACTTTAAAGGGAATACAATTCTCTCATATTAACGGGTTAAAATCACATTACATCATTTCACAAATAGTTTCATCTTTACTCATTCATTTTATACAATAATTAGACTCAAACCTCATAACGGAGGCTCCTGTATAAACAGAGTTATGGTAATGTGGCTGTATTGTCTTTCATGAGATTACAAACATGAAACAAAACGGACCGGGTCGTAGCTGGCTTCTCCACCGACCGTTTCCAAAACATGGACATTGTTCCGTTCTCAAGTTCTGTGATGTAGAAGAAGTTCCTTTGTTCTACTGTGAAACTCTCTCTCTCTATACTGCGTGGCCAGCGGGAGAGAGTCTCCTACAGGAATTTACGACCTGAGATAACAGAACCTGGGTGTAGGAGAGGAGAGAGAGGGGGATGCCACGATCTACACCCAGAAAGAGCCATGACAACAACAACAAGAAAATAACTTCAATAGTCTAACTATATAATAGAATGGAACGACCTGACCAGAGAGGACAGGACCCT
>NW_019946245.1:7155-33035 GCF_002910315.2 Salvelinus sp. IW2-2015 | reverse complement strand
GCGCGTGCTACCGGCGGTGCAGGTGCGCTATGGTGACCAGTGAAATATACCTGCTGAGAGCGCGTGCCACCGGTGGGTGCTGCCTATGGTACCAAGTGTGAATACCGCTGGCGCCGAGGCGTGCCAAACGGGTGGGTTTTGCCTATGTGACAGTAAACTATAGCCTGCGAACAGGGCTGAGTCACCATAGCAACACCCACCCGACCACGCCGCTCCCAGCATGGATATTTCAACTCGTCACCATAGCAGCACTCACCCGAGCACGCCGCTGATCCGCAGGTTATATTTCAACTGTCACCCATAGCAAACACCCACCCGTACACCGCCCGATCCAGCAGCAGCATGGATAATATTTCACTGGGGTCACCCATAGCAGCACCCACCCGTATCACGCGCTCCAGCAGATATTTCACTGTCCCACCATCGGAGCAACACCCACCCTAGACACCTGGCGCTCCAGCAGGATCTCCAGATGAGGTATAACATTCAATCCTGTGGTCACCATTAGCAACCCCACCCGTCCAGGCCGCAGTCACTAATTGCTAACCGAGTGGACACACTGGGCATACTAAACAGGTGGATTTGATTTGCCCTATTGACGGGTTGACCAGGAAAGCACGGCGCTCCAGCAGTATGATTTTCACTGGTCACCTAGAGCACCCACACCCGTGCACGCGCTCCAGCAGGTATATTTCACTGGGTCACCATGCACGCACCCACCCGTTAAACACACCTGCCGCTCCAGTCTAGGGTATATTCACTTGTCACCATAGCAACACCCACCCGTAGCAACGCGCTCCAGCAAGGTATATTCCTTCACCATACACCACCCGCCGCCTCAGCAGGATACCGCCACAGACAGCCACAACTCCTTCTGCTTTCCTTCCAGTTCTCTGCTGCCAGGATACTGGGAACGAGACTGCAAAAATTCACTGAAGCTGGAGACTCTATCTCCCCCACTAAATTTTAAGCATCAGCTGTCAGAGCAGCTTATTGATCATTGCACCTGTACATAGCCCATCTGTAAAATAGGATCCTATCCACGACCACATCCCCATCTTGTTTACAAACTTTTTTCTCCCTTTGCAGACCCCAGTATCCCACATCGCACATTCACCTTCTGCACGATCTATCACTCCTAGTTACCTTTTATTCTGCCTAAATTGTAATTATTTCGCCACTGTTGGGCCATTTATTTTCTTACCTCCCTAATCTTACTACATTTGCTAACATTCTATTGGTTAGCGTAACACACCTATATTGTTTATTGACGTTTGTTTTATCCCATGTGTAAACTCTGTACACTGCCTTTGCTCTATTCTTGGCCAAGTCGCCAGTTGTAAAACTGAAGAATTGTTCTCAACCAGCCTACCTCTGTGTAAATAAAGGCTACCAAAATATGTTTTTTTTTTATATCTACACAGATATGGTGTTCACCCACTCTGCACACATACAATAAGTGTTACACGTTACCGTGGCATGATGACATCCTTGCTGTCCGCCCAGTCCACCTTGGCCGTGCTGCCTGCTCAGTGTTCACTGTTCTGCCGTGCTCTAGGAACCCTGGACCTTTGTTTACCGGACGTGGCTACTGTCCAGACCTGCTGTTTTCACTCTCTGAGACAGCAGAGCGGTTAGAGATACTCTTATGATATCGGGCTTATGAAAGCCAACTGCACATTGTACTCCTTAGTGTGCTGAGCTTGCTGCAACCCTCGACAACTACTATTATTATTTGACCCTGCTGGTCATTTATGAACATTTGAACATCTTGGCCATGTTCTGTTATAATCTCCACCCGGCACAGCCAGAAGAGGACTGGCCACCCCTCATAGCCTGGTTCCTCTCTAGGTTTCTTCCTAGGTTTTGGCCTTTCTAGGGAGTTTTTCCTAGCCACCGTGCTTCTACACCTGCATGCTTGCTGTTTGGGGTTTTAGGCTGGGTTTCTGTACAGCACTTTGAGATATCAGCTGATGTACGAAGGCCTATATAAATAAATTAGATTTGATTTGATTTTGACACCGTTACACCACTGCACCATAGGTTACTAATCAAAAGAGAACCATGGCACTCAGAATGTAGGCTTGTGCGTAAAACCTGCAAATTCAGACAGATAAAGATGTGTAATGGGTTCATTCTTCTATGTTTTTAAAAGTGTTTATTGCATCAGGGATAGCGTACACARACGTTTTGGCTTTTACAGCCTTCTTCAGTGTTACAAGATACCATTTTAATGACTTAACCACAGCCTTTGTAAAGAGCTACAGATGAACAGCAGGCGGTTCTAATCAGGGTTTACTCCCATCAGCCAATCAGGGACGCTGGTCTACTTGTATACAAATGAGTCACAAAGAGATACAGAATGATAGGTTATGGGAGCGAGCTTGAAAGGCAACACATAATTTGACCCAGGTGTCCATTCATCTAATTACATCACATCAATTCATGAGTTAGCCCACCACAAAGGACGTTCATAAACATGTGGGGCAAACTCACAAAATCTGATATGGACAGTGTTCTTATACTGTATAACGGTCTACATGTGGCTTATAGGAAGGAGGGGAAATCAAATAACCTGCCCAGGGACTGCGGTTGAAAATTAGCCGGCTGGCTAAAACCGGCACTTTTACTGAAACGTTGATTAATGTGCACTGTCCCTGTAAAAATAAAAATAAACTCAAATCAACTCAAATTATTCCTTTAAACCGTGTGGAGATACATCATTTATTTGTATATTCACATGGCTTCTCTTTGGAGTAATTTTTGTCATACTCACGTGGTGAATTAACTTTTTCAATCCCTTTTTCATTCCCCACTATGAAGTGTCTCGGCACACCAGACAAATGTGTTAATTTGTTTTGGAAAGTTTGTTGTTTTTAAAAGTGTATGGGAAAGTTTCTTAGTAGCTAGCTAACTTTTTTAGTTTGGATCCCACGACGCAGTTGGCATCAGTTGCTGGGACTGCTAGTCTCTGTTCAGGGATCCGGGCCGACCAAGGCCGGGTCTGAGGAGTTATTTGGCGTAGCAGTTAGCCTAGCTGAAAGCTAGCTGCCTATCAAGCTAGTAGGGTTTCTTGAGGGCTTAAACGCAGCCCGGAACGCAGTTAACAATTGTGTTTGGGACCACGGATTATCCCGCGTTTATGGCTGTCTAAGAACCCTGCTGTTTGTTGTTTTCAGTCTTCCCTGTGACATGCCCTGTCTGGAACTGCGTGGAGTAAAGGTGTAAACGTTGCTAGAACTGAAATGATCTCTGAGAAATTGAAAATGGACCACAGGAAGATTGAGGTGGAGTGCGCTTACAGGACTGGAAATCCATCACCGGCCCAGGTGACAGCCCCAGGCCGATAGTGGTCAAGTTCCTGAGGTTCAAGGACAAGGTAGCTGTTCTGGAAAGAGCCAAGAACTTGAGAGGAACGTATATCTTCCTCAACGAGGACTATCCTGAAGCTGTGAGCCAGAACAGGAAAGAACTGATCTCAGCCATGAAAGCTGCCAGAGCGCATGGGGACATTGCTTACAACCGCTATGACAGGCTCATTGTCCACCCTCCCTCCCAGAAGCCTGCAAGGAATGAGATAGCCAAGCCTACGGGCTTCTAGCTTCAACCCCGCAGCACACACACACACACCAACTGATTAATGGACTGCTGAATGTACATATTCTTTTCTCTTGCTTTCTTTGCTCTTTTACATATTATGTCTATCTCTAGTAAGCTACCCATGAAAGGGCTGAAAATTACCCATATTAATATTTTATTTTTATTTTATTTATCCTTTATTTAACTTTTATATGTAACCTTAAAAATAAGGTTCATGAAATCAATAACTTGCTGACACCAGATAACATTCATATATTAGCCATTTCTGAGACTCACTTAGATAATTAACTTGATACATCCGTAGCAATACAAGGATATAACATCTATAGAAGAGACAGGAATGCTTATGGGGGAGGTGTTGCTGTATATATTCAGAGCCATATCCCTGTAATGCTTATGGGGGAGGTGTTACCTTGTATATATTCAGAGCCATATCCCTGTAATGCTTATGGGAGGTGTTACTGTATATATTCAGAGCCATATCCTGTAATGCTTATGGGGGAGGTGTTCGCTGTATTATTCAGCCATATCGTTAATGCTTATGGGGAGGTTTTTGCTGTATATATTCAGAGCCATACCTGTATGCTTATGGGGGAGGTTGCTGTATATATTCAAGCCATATCCCTGTAATGCTTATGGGGGAGGTGTTGCTGTATTATCAGAGCTAATCCCTGTAATGCTTATGGGGAGGTGTTCTGTATATATTCAAGCCATATCCCTGTAATGCTTATGGGGAGGTGTTCTTGTATATATTCAGGAGCATATCCCTGTAATGCTTATGGGGAGTGTTGCTGTATATATTCAGAGCCATATCCTGTAATGCTTATGGGGAGTGTTGTTATTCAGGCCATATCCCTGTATGCTTATGGGGAGGTTTGCTGTATATATTCAGAGCTACATTCCCTGTAATGCTTATGGGAGGTGTTGCTGTATATATTCAGAGCCTACATCCCTGTATGCTTATGGGGGAGTGTTGCTCGTACTCATCATTCGCAGAGCTACTCTGTAATGCTTATGGGGACGGTGTTGCTGTATATATTCAGAGCTACATCCCTGTAATGCTTAGAGGATCTTTTGTCAAATGTTATTGAAGTGTTGTGGTTGCAGGTTCACTTGGCACATCTAAAGCCTTTTCTTTTGGTGTGTTGCTATAGGCCACCAAGTGCTAACAGTCAGTATCTAAATAATATGTGTGAAATGCTTGATATTGATGTAAACAGAGAGGTCAACATTCTTGGGGACCTTTATATTGACTGGTTTTCCTCAAGCTGTCCGCTCAAGAGGAAGCGTCTCACTGTTACCAGGGCCTGTAATCTGGTTCAGGTTATTAATCAACCTACCAGGGTGTTAAAAACACTACAGGAACAAGATCATCAACATGTATTGATCACATGTGTTACTAATACGGTAGAACTTTGTTCTGAAGCTGTATCTGTACCCATTGGATGCAATGATCACAATATAGTGGCTATATCCAGGAAAGACAAAGTTCCAACAGCTAGGCCTAAAATAGTGTATAAGAGATCATACTAAAGATTCTGCTGTGACTCTTATGTGGATGATGTTAAACGTATTTGTTGGTCTGATGTGATTAATGAGGAGCATCCAGACGCTGCACTTGATGAATTTATGAAAATGCTTCTTATAATTATTGATAAACATGCACTTGTTAAGAAATTGACTGTTAGAACTAAACTGACTGTTATGGCTCCATGGATTGATGAGGAATTTAAAAAACTGTATGGTTAAAAGAGATGGGGCATAAGGAGTGGCTAATAAGTCTGGCTACACATCTGACTGGCTGACTTTATGAAATGATGTGACTAAACTCAACACAAAGAAGAAGAAACTGTATTATCAAGCCAAGATCAATGATATTAAGAAAAATGGAGAAAAAAAACTTCGGAATTCATTCAATATAATTATGGGCAGAAAGACAAATTCAACTCTATCTTTCATCGAATCAGATGGCTTATTCATCACAAAACTATTTAATGTTGCCAATTATTTTAATAATTACTTAATTGGAAAAGTGGCCAAACTTAGGTAGGAAATGCCAACAACGAATAGTGAGCCTTCATATTCGTGCATAAAAATACAAATATTGAAAGAAAATTATTGCAAGTTGGAATTTTGTAAAGTTAGTGTGGGAGAGGTGGAAAAGTTATTGTTGTCGATCAATAATGACAAACCTCCTGGCATTGACAACTTATATGGAAAGCTAGTGAGGATGGTAGCTGACTCTATAGCCACTCCTGTCTGTCTGTAAACAGTCCATCTATCGACCTACCTCATCCCCATACTGTATTTATTTATTTATCTTGCTCATTTGCATCCCAGTATCTCTACTTGCACATTCATCTTCTGCACATCTACCATTCCAGTGTTTAATTGCTATATTGTAATTACTTCGCCACCATGGCCTATTTATTGCCTTAACTTCCCTCATTTGCACTCACTGTATATAGACTTTTTGTTTTCTTTTGTTCTATTGTATTATTGACTGTATGTTTTGTTTATTCCATGTGTAACTCTGTGTTGTTGTATGTGTCGAATTGTTATGCTTTATCTTGGCCAGGTCGCGGTTGTAAATGAGAACGTGTTCTCAACTAGCCTACCTGGTTAAATAAAGGTGAAATATATATATAGATTTTTTTATATCTTTAATCTGAGCCTAGAGGAAAGTCTTTATCCTCAGGCCTGGAGGGAAGCCAAAGTCATTCTGCTACCCAAGAGTGGTAAAGTGGTCTTTACTGGTTCTAACAGCAGACCTATCAGCTTGCTGCCAGCTCTTAGGTAAAATTGTGTTTGATCAAATACAATGCTATTTCTCTGTAAACAAATTAAACCTTTATTTAACTAATTAAAACGCACAGACTTTCAGCATGCTTATAGAGAAGGGCACTGAACATGTACTGCCCTGACACAAATGACTGATGATTGGTTGAAATAAATTGATAATTAGAAGATTGTGAGATCTGTACTGTTAGATTTCAGTGCAGCCTTTTATATTATTGACCATAACCTGTTGTTGAAAAAACGTATAGCTTTTCAACCTCTGCCATATCGTGGATTCAGAGCTATCTATCTAATATATCTCAAAGGGTTTTCTTTAATGGAAGCGTCTCTAATGTCAAACATTTAAAGTGTGGTGTACCGCAGGGCAGCTCTCTAGGCCCTCTACTGTTTATTTTTTTTTACCAATGACCTGCCACTGGAATTAAACAAACCATGTGTGTCCATGTATGCTGATGATTCAACCAAATACGCATCAGCAACCACAGCTAATGAAGTCACTGACACCCTTAACAAAGAGTTGCAGTTTGTTTTGGAATGGGTGGCCAGTAATAAACTGGTCCTGAACATCTCTAAAACTAAGGGCATTGTATTTGGTACAAATCAATCCCTATGTTCTAGACCCCAACTGAATCTGGTAATGAATGGTGTGGCTGTTAAACAAGTTGAGGCGACTAAATTACTTGGCGCAACCTTAGATTGTAAACTGTCATGGTCAAAACATACAGATTCAATGATTGTAAAGATGGGGAGAGGTTTGTCTGTAATAAAGAGATGCCCTGCTTTTTTGACCCCACACTCCAAAAAGCAAGTTCTGCAGGCTCTAGTTTTGTCTTATCTTGATTATTGTCCAGTTGTGTGGTCCAGTGCTGCAAGGAAAGACCTAGTTAAGCTGCAGCTGGCCCAGAACAGAGCGGCACGTTTTGCTCTTCATTGTAATCAGAGGGCTGATATAAATACTATACATGCCAGTCTCTCTTGGCTAAGAGTTGAGGAGAGACTGACTGCATCACTTTTTCTTTTTATAAGCAACATTAATGTGATAAATCTCAAATTGTTAGCATAGTCAACTTAAACCCAGCTCTGACACACACACTTACCCCACCAGACATGCCACCAGGGGTCAACTCACAGGCCCCAAATCCAGAACAAATTCAAGAAAGCGTACAGTATTATATAGAGCCATTATTGCACACAACTCCGTTCCATCTCATATTGCTCACCTCACGGCACAATGCCTCTCCTCTATTTCAAATCAAATCAAATGTTATTGGTCACATGGTTAGCAGATGTTATGTGCGAGTGTAGTGAAATGTTTGTAGTGTAGCAAAATGCTTGATAGTTTGTGTGGATGTATTGATATGTAGGCGACGTGTGCCTTTTTTCATTTATAGTTCTGTCCTTGAGCTGTTCTTGTCTATTAATGTTCTGTATTATGTCATGTTTCATGTTTTGTGTGGACCCCAGGAATACCAAATACCAAATATGAGCAGCAGAGTGTGCAGCAGCTATGGAAAAATGGTTCTTGCACAGAAATTTTTACCTTTAGCCACGGCAAATCAGGTTTCCAGAAAATCCGTAATGTGTAGTGGACCTCCACAAAAATAAAACAAACGTAAACAGTTAGCACCGGCAGTGATTATACCTCACAAGTTCTGGTCCTTTGTGCAGATAAGACCGGTTGGTTCCCATCATTAAAGTCTGAGAACAGAACAGTGAGCGTGTGTTACCCTAGTTCCTCCCTCTCCTTCCTATAGTTAGCTAGTTATGTGTAGTTAATACTGCTGAAGGGATGAAAACTGCTTCCATGTGGCACTCTGGTTCCTCTTTTACTCTCCCCCTCTTCTCTCCCCCTTCCCTCTCTCCTTGTTTCACTCTTTCTCTCTCCACAGCTGCCTTGAACCTTACTACTCAGAGCTCTGGGGGAGAGGAGGGAGGAATGCAGGCTCAGAACCTCTGGCAGATCAATAACAGACACACATGGGGGACGGCCAGGCTCTCTCAGTGGGAAGATTCTCTCTCTCTCTCGCAATCTCTCCGTTTTTTTTATTTAACCTTTATTTATACAGGATGTCGCATTGTGGTGAGAAGACCTTTTAACAAGGGAGACTTCTCGCTCTCTATTCTCCTTCTCTCAGTCTTTCTCTCTCCCTCTCTCCCCCACCCCCCCACCCCCCTTTCTCCCCTCTATAGATCTCTTTAACACATTGCAGGGCCCAGGCCCTGGTCTTCTGGTGTCGGCATCGAGAGCTCTGAGGCTCTGAGGGCGTCTTAAGATAATAAGGATCATCTCTGGGTGAGGCTTTGTTTTGTACCCACAGTGCATCTGGTCAGCAGCTCCCATCCATCTAACTCTAACCCAACATGTGCTGCTGTCAGAAGACAAACAGCATATCGAATGAGAAGAGCTAGCCTGGGTAGTAAGCATCAGTCTGTCACTTCTTGTCATGCCAAATTGTTTGGTACAAGGAGTGGAATGTTAGCACAAAATAGGTCTCTGGGTTTCAGGCTAGAGAACATCTGAGGACCCACATATACAACACTTCTCTTTTCTTTAATTCTTCACACTGATTCACCCCAAAAATGTATTAGCATACTATGTTTTATACTCTCTGACTGGATACTATGACTAAAGTAACTAAAATTTATTTAACCTTTCTGGACTACCCATTACGGATCCGGGATCATTCTCATCAGAAACGCTGACTAGCATAGCATAGCCTAGCTTAATATGTGATCCAATTTATTGAACTTTTCTGCGTATGTGGGTCAGGACTTTAACAATTTCTTTGTATTCACCACAGGAGGTTGGTGACACCTTAATTGGGGAGGACGGGCTCGTGGTAACGACTGGAGCGGCATCAGTGGAATGGTATCAAATACATCAAACACATGGTTTCCATGGTTTCCGGGTGTTCGATGCCATTCCATTGGCTCCGTTCCGGCCGTTATTACGATCCATTCTATCCCCCAGCAGCCTCCACTGGTATTCACCATTTCGATTTTCAGATATACAATGAACATGTTGCCGAGTAAAGAATCATTGATCCCGGCCCATCTATCTACTGCAAAAGCTTATTGCTGATCTTTGATCGTCATTCCACATCCCCCCCCCTCCACGGAGATCCCACACTTTGTCTACATCGACTCAAATGGAACTAGAAAAAAAGCACATTCTCTGAAGATAATAAAGTAGGCCTATTTAATTATGCTGATCTGTGTATCATCATCCCTGGCACTGACACAGGAGGTCCTGGTTACCCTGGACAACAACAGAGTCATTAGCATCACAAGATTCATTAGAAATGTACACTTAAAAAAGAAACTTGTGGTTAAGAATAGCTGCCTTGTTGAGACTTTTAATATGAATCAATAATGGTCAATAATTAATGGTTAAAGTCATTTACACTTCCTATACATATTGGATTCAGCTATGTTGTATGTGACTCATTAGTTTATTAATAACTTTTCAAGTTCATAACTGTGCACTCTCCTCTAACAATAGCATGATATACTTTCACAGTAATAGCTACTGTAAATTGGACAGTGCAGTTAGATTAACAATAATTTAGTCTTTCTGCCAATATCAGATATGTCTATGTCCTGGGAAACGTTCTTGAAACGTTACTTACAACCTCATGATAATTAGCCTACGTTAGCTCAACCGTCCTGTGGAAGGAACAGCGATCCCGAAGAAGTTTTAATTCATCTAACTGCACTGTCCAATTTACAGCTATGGCTGAGTTGTTATTGGGTCTGCCATAGATTGAAATATAACTGTTCCCAGGTCTGTATATGGGCTGGCTGGCTATGGGGGGTATTTAAGACACCACCAGACACCACTCCTACAGTGTGATGGGTTTTACACGTGGAAAAAAAGTCTAATAGAACATAAAGCCAGTCCTGGGTGTGAGCAGGAAGGGCTGGGGCTTGGATATAGGGCTGAGATGGGGGTGTAGATCTGAGGCTGGGGTATAGGGCTGGGGCTGGGGTATAGGGCTGGGGCTAGGGTACAGGGCTGAGGCTGGGGTATAGGGCTGGCTCTGAGGCTGGGGTATAGGGCTGGGGATAGGGTCATTGGGTACAGGGCTGGGGCTGGGGTTATAGGGCGTGCTCTGAGGGCTGGGTGACATAGGCTGCGGGTAGAGGGTTATTGGTATACAGGGCTGGGTGCTGGGATTAGGATAGGGTTTAGCTGGGGTGAAGGGCGGGGGCTGCGGATGGTATATGGCAGACTATAGGGTTGGTGTATAGGGCTAAGGTATAGGGTGGGTTATATGGCTAAGGTATATGACTGGGGTAAAGGGCTGAGGTATAGGGTTGGGTTATAGGGCTAAGGTATATGGCTGGGGTATAGGGGGCTTTTATAGGGCTAAGTATAGGGCCTGGGGTATAGGGCGGGGGATAGGGCTTAAGGTATAGGACTGAGACATAGAGCTGGAGCTGGGGTATAGGCTGGGAATATAGGGTATGGGATATAGGGCTGGGGCTGGGGTAAAGGGCTGGGGTATTAGGGCTAAGGAAAGGGTTTTTATGCTGCGGTGCTGGGTACAGGGCTGTGATAAGGGCTAATGTATAGGCTGGCCTGATGTATAGGGGTGGGATTCAGCGCCGGGGCTGGGGTATAAGGGCGTGCAAAAGGCTGTGGGTATAGGGCTGATTATAGCGGTTAGCTAATGGGTAAGGTAAAAGCGGGTGGTGGTATAGGGGGGTTATAGGCTAAGAAAGGCCTGGGGTATAAGGGCCGGGTATAGGCTGGGTAGCTAAGGTATATGGCTGGGGTAAAGGGCTGGGATAGGGCTGGGTTATAGGGCTAAGGTATAGCCTGGGCCTGGGTATAGGGCTGGGGTATAGGCTGGTATAGGGCTGGGAATAGGCTGGGATTATAGGACTGGGTATAGGGCTGGGGTTTAGGGCTGGGATATAGGGCTGGATGTGGGATCAGGGCTAAGGTATAGGGTTGGGTTTAGGGCTTGGGTAAAGGGCTGGGATATAGGGCTGGTTATAGGGCAAGCTCATAGGGCTGGATATTAGGGCTGGGGCTGGGGTATTAGCCTGGGTATAGGGCTAAGGATAGCTGGGGTATAGGGCGGGAAATAGGGCTGGGATGGTATGCGAAGTTATAGGGCGGTATAGGCTAGGTTATAGGGCTGGGTATAGGGCTGGGTATAGGGCTAGGTATAGGGCTGGGGTATAGGGCTGGGTTATAGGGCTAAGCTATAGGGCTGGGATATAGGCTGGGGTATAAGCCTGGGTATAGGGCTAAGGTATTAGGGCTGGGGTAAAGGGCTGGATATAGGGCTGGGGTATAGGGCTAAGGTATAGGGCTGGGGTATAGGGCTGGGAAATAGGGCTGGGATGGGGTATAGGGCGAAGGTATAGGGCTGGGGTATAGGGCTAAGGTATAGGGCTGGGGTATAGGGTGAACAAGTTCTCATTTACAACTGCGACCTGGCCAAGATAAAGCAAAGCAGTGCGACAATAACAACAACACACAGTTGCACATGGGAAAAACAAACGCAAAGTCAATAACACAATAGAACAATCTGCATACAGTGTGTGCAAATTAAGTAAGGAGGTAAGGCAATAAATAGGCTATAGTAGCGAAGTAATTACAATTTAGCAATTTACACTGGCGTGATCGATGTGCAGATGAGGATGTGCAAGTAGAAATACTGGTGTGCAAAAGAGCAGAAAAACTAAAACAAATATGGGGATGAGAAAGGTAGTTGGTTGGATGGGCTGTGTACAGCTGCAGCGATCGTTAACTTATTTGGGGTAGGAGGCAGTATTTTCACGTCCGGATGAAAAGCATGCCCAGAGTAAACGGCCTGCTACAAAGCCATAAAAGGTAGAGTATGCATATTATTAGTAGATTTAGATAGAAACCACTCTGAAGTTTCTAAAACTGTTTGAATGATGTCTGTGAGTATAACATAACTCATATGGCAGGCGAAAACCTGAGAAAAAATCCAACCAGGAAGTGGGAAATCTGAGGTTGGTCGATTTTCAACTCAGCTCCTATTGAAGATACAGTGGGATATTAGTAATGTTGCACTTCCCAAGGCTTCCACTAGATGTCAACAGTCTTAAGAAACTTGTCTGATGCTTCTATTGTGAAGTGGGGCCGAATGAGAGTGGATTGAGTAAGGTCTACCATGACCTGAACATGCGCTGACCATGCGCGTTCATGTGAGAGCGAGCTCTGTTCCATCGCACTTCTGAAGACAATGGAATTCTCCGGTTGGAACATTATTGAAGATTTATGTGAAAAACATCCTGAAGATTGATTCAATACTTTGTTTCTCATGTTTTTACGGACTGTAATATAACTTTTTTAACTTTTCGTCCGTACTTTCCGCTGGACCTGCCCGCGCGTCGTGAGTTTGGAAAGTGTACTGAACGCTAGAACAACAAGGAGGAATTTGGACATAAATGATGGACATTACCGAACAAAACAAACATTTATTGTGGAACTGGGATTCCTGGGAGTGCATTCTGATGAAGATCATCAAAGGTAAGTGAATGTTTATAATGTTATTTCTGATTTCTGTTGACTGCACAATATGGCGGATATATTTGTGTCTTGATTGGGCTCTGAGTGCCGACTGAGATTATTGCATGGTTTGGTTTTTTCCGTAAAGCTTTTTTGAAATCTGACACAGCGGTTGCATTAAGGAGAAGTGCATCTAAAATTCCATTCATAACAGTTGTATCTTATAGCAATGATTATTATTATTATTCCTGTAAATTGATGTGGCTCTCTGCAAAATCAAAGGATGTTTTGGAACTTGTGAACGTTACGCGCCAATGTAAACTCAGATTTATGGAAATAAATATGAACTTTACCGAACAAAACATACATGTATTGTGTAACATGAAGTCCTATGAGTGTCATCTGATGAAGATCATCAAAGGTTAGTGATTCATTTTATCTATATTTCTGTTTTTTGTGAATCCTCTCTTTGGCTGAAAAAATGCCTGTGTTATTCTGTTAATAGGCACTCACCTAACATAATCGTTTGGTTTGCTTTCGTCGTAAAGCCTTTTTGAAATCGGACACTGTGGCTGGATTTACATCAAGTGTATCTTTAAAATGGTGTGAAATACTTGTATGTTTGAGGAATTTTAATTATGTGATTTCTGTTGTTTTGAATTTTGCGCCCTGCAGTTTCACTGGCTGTTGACGAGGTGAGACGCTACCGTCTCACGTACCCTAGAGAGGTTTTAAGCTGTTCTGACAGCTGACGTTTAAAGTTAGAGAGGGAGATATAAGTCTCCAACAGTGATTTTTGCAATTCGTTCCAGTCATTGGCAGCAGAGAACTGGAAGGAAAGGCAGCCAAAGAAGGTGTTGGCTTTGGGGATGACCAGTGAAATATATTGTACCTGCTGGAGCGCGTGCCACCATTGGGTGTTGCTATGGTGACCAGTGAGCTGAGATAAGACGGAGCTTTACCTAGCAAAGACTTATAGATGACCTGGAGCCAGTGGGTCTGGAGATGAATATGACACTGTGATAGACTGCATCCAATTTGTTGAGTAGAGTGTTGGCGGCTATTTTGTAAATGACATCGCCGAAGTCAAGGATCGGTAGGATAGTCAGCTTTACGAGGGTATGTTTGGGAGCATGAGTGAAGAAGGCTTTGTTGAGAAATAGGAAGAAGATTCTAATATAAATTTTTTTGACTAAGTCAGAGGCTCAGATGGAACTATCCAATCAGAAGATACATCTCCTTTAAATGTTGATATCCGGTTGTGTTGACAACCGAACACAATTCAATATCACTAAATATCATGACATTTGTAATCAACCAGAGCTTGAAACCATAGGCCTATTGTATTGTCTATTTCACAGTTGAATTCTGGGAAAGATTTAAACAACAGCTGTTGATGACTTTGTAAACGCTATAGGCCTAAAAAGCATCTTTAAATATATATGAAAAATAAAGAATAGTCACATTTAATTTGCTCTGTTAAACATACCCTTTCGAACAACATCAATAGCACACGTAATTCTATTTAGTTTTGTATGAGGAGATCTCTCAACAATCAGTCTCACCATAGCACATCGTTATAGTCGGCGACAACTATTATACATAATCAGGGCTTGGCTTGGTTAAAAACCCTGAATGGGAGACCAACGGGTAGCTGTAAGCAGATCCATTTTTGTATAGTGGATATAACATTGAAGATCTAACATTGTTTTATAAGGTACAAATTCAACATAATTTATACAAGGTTTGTCTATGTTAACATTTGGTTACCATGATAACATAATCTTGTGGTTGAAATTTGACCCTCAATTATCAAATCCAATGTATTTTTTCATGAATATTCCATGTTGACAAATTACATTGAAACAACGTTTATTCAACCAGTTTGTAGCCAGTGGGGAGGTAGAGTAGAGTATACCAAGGCATAATATACCTTGGGGGTCATGCCAAAACACAGGACGAATATTTGATGACTATCGATATGTGCCGGCCAATGTTTAAGCAAAGGACTCCGATAATCTGTATAAAACTACAGGACAGCAGATGAACACATCATCTAGATGTTTTATTCTGAATAATGGGATTTAAGACAATATGGATACAGAGAAAGTGAGAACAGAAAGAGAGAGAGAGAACAGAGAGATCGGAGAGAGAGAGAGAGGCGGAATGTCATCGAAGAAAAAGGGGGAAAACTGCCCGAAAACGATCGATGTTGCAATGCAACACATACTGTAGCTAAAATATATTCCCATTTTCCAAAGCCCAAGTTTTATCTTATGTAATGCTCTGTCATTATGTTTTCTAGTGGAAAAACTAAGATGAATTAATTAAACCAATGGCAAAGTTAACGGTTTTATGAGGCACCGCTGCTCAGTCGCGTTGGCGCAACAACTTATCCTGATTCAGCCGCATACAGTCTCCAGTCCTGCGCGTAACATACCTATTACATTTAAGTTAATCAGAAATCTAAAATATACTTACAGTTGTTCCTTCTCAGCGATATTTCGAAAATGTTGCTTGAACCTCAAAAATATATTATTTCGGAGTGCCTACCAAAATCCCCCCCAAAAAAGTGAATTCCGTTATTCAGATCGTCCGTCAGAATCGCATGTGTTGATTCTTCCAATCCAAGCAAATGATAAGTAATCTTTTAATTTTACAGTCCATGAGAAGAGAAGTGTGTTTTTGTTTATTTCTGATTGAATAGTTCCCGAGGGCTCCGTCTCTCTCTCTTCTTTTCGTGCCTCCTTCTCTCGTGCCTCACAGAGCCCTGTGTGCCACTCGACAGAACGGGACCACTGTCTGCACATGACGTCACACACACTACACACACGATTTTTTTCTTGAGTGCGTAATTGAAAACACATTTTTCAGAGACTTGTAAAGAGAGCGAGAGAGTGAGCTAGAGAGACAGAACACAATTATTCTTTACCAATTAGATTCCTATGTTTTCTACTTTAATAACACTGAACTAAAATACAAATACAACATGCAACAATTTCAAAGATTTTACTGAGTTAGAGTTCATATATAGAAATGTGTCAATTTAAATGAATTAATTAGGCCCTAATCTATGGATTTCACATGACTGGGAATACAGATATGCATCTGTTGGTCACAGATGCCTTAAAAAAAAGGTAGGGGCGTGGATCCGAAAACCAGTCAGTATCTGAGTTGATCAGGCTGTTGATTGTGGCCTGTGGAATGTTGTCCCACTCTTCTTCAATGGCTGTAAGAAGTTGCTGGATATTGGCAGGAACTGGAACACGCTGTCCTACACGTCGATCCAGAGCATCCTTAACATGCTCAATGGGTGACATGTCTGGTAAGTATGCAGGCCATGGAAGAATTGGGACATTTTCAACTTCCAGGAGTTGTGTACAGATCCTTGCGACATGGGGTCGTGCATTATCATACTGAAACATGAGGTGACGGCAGCGGATGAATGGAATGACAATGGGCCTCAGGATCTCATCACGGTATCTCTGTGCATCGATAAAATGCAATTATGTTCGTGGTCCGTAGTTTATGCCATGGAGCACTCTGTTCACAACGTTGACATCAGCAAACAGCTCACCCACACGACGCCACACATGATGTCTGTGGTTGTGAGGCCGGTTGGACTAACTGCCAAATTATCTAAAACAACGTTGGAGACAGCTTTAGGTAGAGAAATTAACATTCAATTATCTGGCAACAGCTCTGGTGGTGTAACGATTCTCTAATTCCTCCTCCTCCTCGGACGAGGAGAGGAGAGAGGGATCTGAAGACCAATGTGCAGCGAGGTATGATGACATAACTGATATTTATTGAATTACGAAATGAACACGAAAACACTTGAAAATTACAAAATAACAAACACGACGTAGACAGACCTGAACATGGAACTTACATACAACATGAAGAACGCACGAACAGGTACACGACTACAAACAAACGCTACAGTCCCGTGTGGCACGAACATACATACAGACACAGGAGACAACCACCCACGACAAACAATGTGAAACAACCTCCCTATGTATGTCTCTCAATCAGAGGAAAACGAAAACACCTGCCTCTGATTGAGAGCCATACAAGGTCAATTAAACCTGACACTTAACATAGAACAAACACAGACTGCCCACCCAGCTCACGTCCTGACCCACTAAACACAACAATACAAAAGGAAAACAAGGTCAGGAACGTGACAGGTGGACATTCCTGTAGTCAGCATGCCAATTGCACACTCCATCAAAACTTGATAAGTCTGTGCCATTGTGTTGTGTGACAAAATTGCACATTTTAGAGTGGTCTTTTATTGCCCCCAGCACAAGGTGCACCTGTGTAATGATCATCTTGTTTAATCAGCTTGTTGATATGCCACACCTGTCAGGTGAATGGATTATCTTGGCAAAGGAGAAATGCTCACTAACAGGGATGTAAAAAAATTTGTGCACAACATTTTAGAAAAATACTTTTTTATGTGCGTATGAAACATTTCTTGGATGGTTTTTTCCAGCTGAAACATGAGACCAACACTTTACATGTTGCTTTCATATTTTTGTTCAGTGTAGTTTTGTTTTGCTCAGGCAAAACTGTTGTACATGTAGAACATTTTATTTAATATATTGATAAATTGTCATATTTTCCCTTTAAAGTAAGCAGGTTACAAGAATGATTCATATTTCCGAAATGGCCTGATTTGTGAGAACAGTGCATCAAATCAATGACATTTTTATTGGGAGAGTTTCTTTTCCAGATGTTATCGCAGCTGCAGCGAAATGCTTGTGTTTCTTGCTCCAACAGTACAGTAAACTATAATGCTTATGTAATCCAAGATGGCGTAGCAGTCAGACGTCTTTTTGTCCTCGTCTTGTCGTGTCCCGTGTATATATCTTTTTATTTATTTTTCTTCGCATATATTTTCTATATTTTTTCTAAAACTCAACTTCAAAACACTCTCCTACAACCCGCCTCACCCAACGTGGTGCGGATCTGTTTTATTCACCTCGAATCCGGAATCCCCCAACAAAAGCTAGCCAGCTCACTAGCTACTAGCTAGTAGTCAGCTAACCACTGCTAGCGGTCATCAGCTAACCTTTAGCTCGGAAAGCTCTCGCCAGTTTGTACAACGCGACTCAAACCAGAGCATACTGGACCTATTTTCTCTCCATATCCCCGGATTCCTACCGCAAACTCTGGACATTTTCACCTGGATCTCCGCAGCTAGCTAGCTGCTATCCGAGTACTGGCTAACGTCGTTCCCGGAGCAAGCACCAATTAGCCTGGAGCTAGCCCATGCTAGGCCCTTTCTTGCTAAAGAGGCCCATCAGCCACTCCTGGGCTACAATACCCGGACACCTTCTACTGCTGGTACGGGGCACGGAACCTCGCCGATCCTTCACGAGCTTTCCAATCTATGGGAATCTCAGACGATAAGAAAGAGAGGTTGAACAGGCTATTTGCAATAATTTCGGAAGATCATTTTAGAAAGAGAGGATCCAGATTGTCTAGCCCGACTGATTGGTAGGGGTCCAGATTTTGCAGCTGTTTCAGAACATCAGCTATCTGGATTTGGGTGAAGGAGAAGTGGAGAGGTTTGGGCGAGTTGCTATGGGGAGCGCAAGGCTGTTGACCAGGGTAGGGGTAGCCAGGTGGAAAGCATGGCCAGCCGTAGAAAAATGCTTATTGAAATTCTCAATTATAGTGGATTTATCGGCGGTGACAGTGTTTCCTAGCCTCAGTGCAGTGGGCAGCTGGGAGGAGGTGCTCTTATTCTCCATGGACTTTACAGTGTCCCAGAACTTTTTTGAGTTTGTACTACAGGCTGCAAATTTCTGTTTGACAAATCTAGCCTTAGCTTTCCTAACTGACTGAGTATATTGGTTCCTGACTTCCCTGAAAAGTTGCATATCGTGGGGGCTATTCGATGCTAATGCAGAACGCCACAGGATGTTTTTGTGCTGAGAACCAAGGGCTATATCTGTTCCTGGTTCTATATTTTTTGAATGGGGCATGCTTATTTAAGATGGTGAGGAAGGCACATTTAAAGAATAACCAGGCATCCTCTACTGATGGGATGAGATCAATATCCTTCCAGGATACCCCGGCCAGGTCGATTAGAAAGGCCTGCTCGCTGAAGTGTTTCAGGGAGCGTTTGACAGTGATGAGGGGTGGTCGTTTGACCGCAGACCCATTACGGATGCAGGCAATGAGGCAGTGATCACTGAGATCCTGGTTGAAAACAGCAGGGCATGTTGGTTAGGATTATATCTGTGAGGGTGCCCATGTTTATGGATTTGGGGTTGTACCTGGTGGGTTCATTGATAATTTGTGTGAGATTGAGGGCATCAAGTTTAGATTGTAGGAAGGCCGGGGTGTTAAGTATGTCACAGTTTAGGTCACCTACTAGCACGAGCTCTGAAGATAGATGGGGGGCAATCAATTCACATATGGTGTCCAGGGCACAGCTGGGGGCAGAGGGTGGTCTATAGCAAGCGGCAACAGTAAGAGACTTGTTTCTGGAAAGATGGATTTTTAAAAGTAGAAGTTCGAATTGTTTTTGGTACAGACCTGGATAGTAAGACAGAATTCTGCTGTAGATTACAGCACCGCCCCCTTTGGCAGTTCTATCTTGTCGGAAAATTTTATAGTTAGGGATGGAAATATCCGTTTTTTTTTGTGGACTTCCTAAGCCAGGATTCAGACACGGCTAGGACATCCGGGTTGGCAGAGTGTGCTAAAGCAGTGAATAAAACAAACTTAGGGAGGAGGCTTCTGATGTTAACATGCATGAAACCAAGGCTTTTACGGTTACAGAAGTCAACAAATGATAGCTCCTGGGGAATAGAATTGGAACTGGTGGCTACAGGGCCTGGGTTAACCTCTACATCACCAGAGGAATAGAGGAGGAGTGGGATAAGGGTACGGTTAAAGGCTGTAAGAACTGGTCGTCTAGTGCATTGGGAACAGAGAATAAAAGGAGCAGATTTCTGGGTGTGATAGAATAGATTCAGGGCATACACAGACAAGGGTACAGACAAGGGTATGGTAGGATGTGAGTAGAGTGGAGGTAAACCTAGGCGTTGAGTGACAATGAGAGGTTTCATCTCTGGTGGGACCAGTTAAGCCAGGTGAGGTCTCCGCATGTGTGTGAGGTTTGACAAAGGAGCTATGAGGGCTTTACAGTGAAATAAAACAATAAGAACTAGCCGAGACAGCAGTAGACAAGGCATATTGACATTAGAGAGAGACATAAAGCATTCACAGGTGTTGATCAGGAGAGCTAAGACAACAACGGGTAAATGGCGATTAATGGGCAGAGCGGGTCAGTTAGGTACATACAGGAGTTYGAGGCCGACAGGTAAACAAACAAAATGAGGTACTGAAACAGTTATTGAAACAGTCCAGGGGGCATCAGCTGTGTAGCCGAGTGATCATAGGGTCAAAAGAGCATCAATAGGTGAGTCAGGGTGCCGTTCGGTAGTCACTACTATGCTAGGTGAGCAGGGGACACAGTGTTCAGGAAGCTAGCGGGCCTTGGAGAGCAGATGGTTCTTCAGCAACATCGTAACAGAATACCCTGTTGAGACCACATCGGGCAATCAGTCGTGATGGATCAGCGGGCTCCTTGTCGACAATAAAGGGTCCAGGCCAATTGGCAAAAGAGGTATTGTAGCCCTAGAATTAGCTGGTGGACCTCTTTGGCTAGCCGGGAGATGGGCCTAGCTCGAGGTTATCTCCAGGCTAGCTGGTGCTTGCTTCGGGACAGAGACGTTAGCCAGGAGTAGCCCCTCGGATAGCAGCTAGCTAGCTGCGATGATCCTGTGGAAAGGTTCAGAGCTTGCGGTAGGAATCCAGAGATTTGGTAGAGAAAAGCGAGTTAACGGTGAGGACTGCTAGCAGTGGCTAACTGACTACTAGCTAGTAGCTAGTTACCTGACTAGCGTTTGAAGGGGGTTCCGGTTCTAAAGTATAAAAATAGCAGATCCACACTGGGTGAGGCGGGTTGCAGGAGAGTATATTCAGTCCGTAGATGGAAAGTGAGATTAAATATATACAAAATATATATGAATAAAACGATATGTACACGGGACAGTACGGGACAAGACAAAGACACGCGTCCGACTGCTACGCCATCTTGTTATACAACATCTAATCTAATCTAATTGAGAAAAGGCCTTTGTTTTCCAACACTAGGTATACCTAGCTCTAAGCTACTTTTACACACAGGTATTTCTAGTTTGTCACCTTGGAGCATACCATTAGGCACACAATCTAGGGGGAGAAGGCATAAATCCAAAACCAACAATTCAAGTCAAGCACCTCCGTCAATCGCATCGTTGCACATTGTTATCGGCGTTTTACAAATGATGCAGCAAATTGATGTCTGACTGACGGTTAATGCCACGACTATTTGAACTGGGCTAATGATTGTTTAGTACAATATACACTAAATTGGCCTGGAAATACTATGACATATTGCTAAAATAACGTTAGCTAGCTAAAATGTTGTTGCTCTCCCCTCAATCTTAGCTAGTTAGCTAAAGTTATACTGCTTCTAAAGTCAATCTGGAGACATCATAATGATGACAAAAGCTTGTCCTAATAACAGAGTTTCTTATGTGAGGAAGGAGACATCACAATGATGACAAAAGCTTGTCCTAATAACAGAGTTTCTTATGTGAGGAAGGAGACATCACAATGATGACAAAAGCTTGTCCTAATAACAGAGTTTCTTATGAGAGGAAATTATAGGGGACATACAGTAGTTGTCTTTTGATTAAAACCTCTACGGGATCAGTGTCCCTCCACCAGGACAGTTGAGCTAACGTGCACTAATGTGATTAGCATGACGTTTTAAGTAACAAGAACATTTCCCAGGACATAGACGTATCTGATATGGGCAGAAAGCTTAAATTATTGTTAATCTTACTGCACCCTCCAATTTACAGTAGCTATTACTGTGAAAGAATACCATGCTATTGTTTGAGGAGAGTGCACGACAACAAAACACATTTATCACGGCAACTGGTTTGATACATTCACCTCTGAAGGTAAATAATGTACTTACATTCAGTAATCTGGCTCTGATTTGTCATCCTGAGGGTCCCAGAGATATCATGTAGTATAGTTTTGTTTGATAAAATCCCATTTTTATATTCACATGTTGTAACTGGGTTGTACAGTTTGAACCCCTGCTGTCCCTGGCTCCACACCCACCTCGCCCGGCCGTCTAGATGTGTGAAAGTTAGTGTATGAGCTAATGATCCATCATGTAAGACGTTCCTGGGATCATGTAAACTTAAATGTTGTATTACCATATCATTTTTTTATGTTCTCTATAGTTATGTACCGGAAAATGTATCAATTGACCAATTCGGCACATTTGAGCAGACTTGATACAAAATATTGTCCAGTATTGTGATCCTTTAATGGATCAATCTGCACACACACTGCTGCCATCTAGTGGCCAACATCTAAATTGCACCTAAACTGCAATATTACATTATGGCCTTTCTCTTGCATTTCAAAGATGCTAAAAAAAACTACAGGCAGTTAGATTTGTGTACGTCATTTTAGGCGAAATTTAAAAAAGAGTCCAATCCTTAATAAGAGGTTTTAACCCAGTGATGTGTTTTATTTGGTGTCTACAGGGACAAGGAGAGTGATTAACAACAGTGATGTGTTTTATTTGGTGCCTACAGGGACAAGGAGAGTGATTCATGGTCTAAAGATTGACATGTAGCCTATCGTGTTAAATACAGGACAAGAGGCAAGGAGAGGCATCAGTAGGACTAAATGAAAATCATATCAGCAACTTACAGCTCAAACGTAATAATACAATGACCAAACATTGTTAATTGTTACCAGAGGGAGTGGGGTGTTGGAGGGTGTAAATGGTTTGGGATATGAGGTGGTGGGAGGTTAACCTGTTGGGGGGGAGTGGGGTTGAAGTGTCTGTCCTATATCTAGGCGATATATGAAAGCTCAGGAAATAAAGTATTTATATTAGTTGTGACACATATTTAACCCCTTATTTTTGTTGGCACAAAACTAGCTTGTTCCAGTGGTTTGTATGACCATCAGAAGAGTCCTTGCGGGGGGATTTTCAGAATGTTCATTAGATTGACGCACGGGTACATCAATATACTCTTAATTTTAAAACAAATAAGATAAATGGGTGGCCTCCTGAGTGGCGCAGCGGTCTAAGGTACTGCATCACAGCGCAAGCGGCGTCACTACAGATCCGGGTTCGATACCGGGCTGTGTCACAGCCTGCCGCAACCGGGAGACCCATGAGGCGGCGCACAATTGGACCAGCGTCGTCCGGGTTAGGGGATGATTTGGCCGGCCGGGATGTCCTAGGCCAATTGGCCTCTAGCGACTACTGTGTCGGTCGCAAGGTGTACATTGTTTCCTCCGACACATTGGTGCGGCAGGCTTCCGGGTTTTATAATTTTTTCAAATTTCACCTTTATTTAACCAGGTAGGCTAGTTGAGAACAAGTTCTCATTTGCAACTGCGACCGGGTTAAGCGAGCAGTGTGTCAAGAAGCAGTAAGGCTTGTGCGGGGTCGTGTTTTGGAGGACGCATGGCTCTTGACCTTTCCCTCTCCTGAGTCTTCCCGAGGGGATCCCTACAGGCCGTCAGTCAGGGAATCATGGCTACTTCACTTTCTCCTTTTCTTTAGCACTGAGCTGCTTGGTGAGAGTACTATGACATTATGGTCTGTCTGTCTGTCTGTCTGTCTGTCTGTCTGTCTGTCTGTCTGTCTGTCTGTCTGTCTGTCTGTCTGTCTGTCTGTCTGTCTGTCTGTCTGTCTGTCTGTCTGTCTGTCTGTCTGTCTGTCTGTCTACCGGTGTATATGTCTGTCTGTGTGACGTCTTCCCACTGAGGAGTCAGTGAAGATGGGTATGAGGGTAGTATAGGGTAGCCTCTTCTTCACACTCTGGCCTGGTCCAACCACTCTCCCTCCTCTCGGCCAGAAGACGTTGTCATGACGATGGGAGGTTGAGGACAGGGACTTTGGCCTGTGTTCCAAGTTCCTTATTTAGTGCACTGCTTTTGACCAGAACCCTATGGGCCTGGTCAAAAGGAGACATTTGACACACTGATCTGGCATAATGGTCTATCTATGGATGGAGGACAGCAGTGACACAATTATATCATGTGTGTTTGTGTGTGTTTGTGTGTGTGTGACAGCAGTGAAACAGTGCTCAAATCAAATCAAATTGTATTAGTCCCATGCGCCGAATACAACAGGTGTAGGTAGACCATACAGTGAAACTTGTACTTACGAGTCCCTAACCAACAATACAGTTTAAAAAAATACAGATAAGAATAAGAGATAAAAGTAACAAGAACGAGCAGAAGTAAAAAATTAACAATATATACAGGGGGGTGCCGGTACAGAGTCAATGTCCCTGGGCACTGGTTAGTTGAGGTAGTATGTACATGTAGGTAGAGTTAATTAAAGTGACTATGCTTAGATGACAACAGAGAGTGGCAGTGGTGTGGAGAAGGGGGGGGGGGAAATGCAAATAGTCTGGGTAGCCATTTGACGAGATGTTCAGGAGTCTTATGGCTTGGGGGTAGAAGCTGTTTAGAGGCCTCTTGGACCTAGACTCTGCACTCTGGTACCGCTTGCCGTGCGGTAGCAGAGAGAACAGTCTATGACTTGGGTGGCTGGATTCTTCTACAATTTTTAGGCCCTTCCTCTGACACCGCCTGGTATAGACGTCCTGGATGGCAGGAAGCTTGGACCCGGTGATGTACTGGGCCGTTCACACTACCCTCTGTAGTTCCTTGCGGTCGGAGGCCGAGCAGTTGCCATACCAGGATCAGAAGACCCATGCCAAATCTTTTCAGTCTCTTGAGGGAGAATAGGTTTTGTCATGCCCTCTTCACGACTGTTTTGGTGTGTTTGGACCATGTTAGTTTGTTGGTGATGTGGACACCRAGGAACTTGAAGCTSTCAACCTGCTCCACTGCAGCCCCGTCAATGAGAATGGGGGCGTGCTTGGTCCTCCTTTTCCTGTAGCCCACAATCATCTCCTTTGTCTTGATCTTGTTGAGGGAGAGGTTGTTGACCTTGCACCACACGGCCAGGTCTCTGACCTCCTCCCTCTGACMTCCTCCTCCCTAAAGACACTGTTGTGTCATCGGCAAATTTAAGGATGGTTTGGAATCGTGCCTGGCCGTGCAGTCATGAGTGAATATGAATACAGGAGGGGGCTGAACACGCACCCTTGAAGGCCTCTGTGTTGAGGATCAGCGTGGCGGATATGTTGTTACTTACCCTTACCACCTGGTAACGGCCCATCAGGAGGTCCAGGATCCAGTTGCAGAGGGAGGTTTTTAGTCCCAGGGTCCTTAGCTTAGTGATGAGCTTTGAGGGCACTATGGTGGTCTGCTTAAAACATGTTGGTATTACAGACTCGGACAGGGAGAGGTTGAAAATGTAAGTGAAGACACTTGCTAGTTGGTCAGCGCATGCTCGCAGTACACGTCCTGGTATTCTGTCTGGCCCTGCGGCCTTGTGAATGTTGACCTGTTTAAAGGTCTTACTCACATCGGCTGCAGAGAGCGTGATCACACAGTCGTCCRGAACAGCTGGTGCTCTCATGCATGTTTCAGTGTTATTTGCCTCGAAGCGAGTGTAGAAGTAGTTTAGCTCATCCGGTGGGCTCGTGTCACTGGGCAGCTGTCGGCTGTGCTTCCCTTTGTAGTCTGTAATGGTTTGCAGGCCCTGCCACATCCAAAGAGCGTCAGAGCCGGTGTAGTATGACTCGATCTTAGTCCTGTATTGAAGCTTTGCCTGTTTGATGGTTCATCAGAGGGCATAGCGGGATTTCTTATAAGTTTCCGGGTTAGAGTCCTGCTCCTTGAAAGCGGCAGCTCTAGCCTTTAGCTCAGTGTGGATGTTGCCTTTAATCCATGGCTTCTAGTTGGGGTGTGTATGTACGGTCACTCTGGGGACGACGTCATCGATGCACTTATTGAT
>NW_019946245.1:0-3100 GCF_002910315.2 Salvelinus sp. IW2-2015 | reverse complement strand
TAAGCCAGTGACTGATGTGGTGTACTCCTCAATGCCATTGGAGGATCCCGGAACATATTCCAGTCTGTGCTAGCAAAACAGTCCTGTAGTTTAGCATCTGCTTCAGCTGACCACTTTTTTATAATGTGTGTGTGTGTATGTGTGTATGTGTGTGTGTGTGTGTGTGTTGTGTGTGTGTGTGTGTGTGTGTGTGTGTGTGTGTGTGTGTGTGTGTGTGTGTGTTGTGTGTGTTGTGTGTGTTGTGTGTGTGTGTGTGTGTGTGTGTGTGTGTGTGTGTGTGTGTGTGTGTTGTGTGTGTGTGTGTGTGTGTGTGTGTGTGTGTGTGTGTGTGACAGCAGTGAAACAGTGATATAATGGCATCATAATGGAGTGTGGATGAACGTTTACAACCTTCCTGGTCCATTAGACAGCCATAATGACACTAGTGCTGGGAACTATACCGCCAAGCCTCACTCTGCTAAAGACCCAGGCCGTGTCCTGAATGGCACCCTGTTCCCTGCTTTTGAAAGGGCTGCTGTCAAAAGAAGTGCACTACATTGGAATATTGTGCCATTTGGGACACATTTTGCCTCACTCTGCAGACCCAGATCTCTTATATTGTTGCGCCTTTCAGTTTTACTGCTGTTTACAGTGGAACAGACCAGACCGTGTGGATGCTGATAACATTAGCATCTAAATGGACTGGCTGGAGCCAGTCTCACTCAGGGGCAGACTAGGGACTTGCTGGAGCCAGTCTCAGCTCAGGGGCAGAACTAGGGACTTGCTGGAGCCAGTCTCACCTCAGGGGCAGAACTAGGGACTGGCTGGCAATCGTTTGCTCTGGCCTGTCTAGAGTGGCAGGTCTGCAAGTTTTGATACTTTTAAGCATGTTTAAATCAGACAAGCTCAATCTAGCACATATAACTTTTTGAAATTATTCTAGACAATATTTGAACTCAGGTCTTTGGGGGAGGTACGAAGCCAGGCTCAGAAGAGGCAGAGTAGACAGACCAGACCAGACAGACCAGAGTAGACAGACCAGAGTAGATAAACCCGAGTAGACAGACCAGACTAGACAGACCAGAGTAGACAGACCAGACTAGACAGACCAGAGTAGACAGACCAGAGTAGACAGACCAGACTAGACAGACCCGAGTAGACAGACCAGACTAGACAGACCAGAGTAGACAGACCAGACTAGACAGACCAGAGTAGACAGACCAGACTAGACAGACCAGAGTAGACAGACCAGAGTAGACAGACGCAGAGTAGACAGACCAGAGTAGACAGACCAGAGTAGACAGACCAGAGTAGACAGACCAGAGTAGACAGACCAGACTAGACAGACCAGACTAGACAGACCAGACTAGACAGACCAGACTAGACAGACAGACTAGACGGACCAGACTAGACAGACCAGAGTAGACAGACCAGACTAGACAGACCAGAGTAGACAGACCAGACTAGACAGACGAGAGTAGACAGACCAGACTAGACAGACGAGACTAGACAGACCAGACTGACAGACCAGACTAGACAGACCAGAGTAGACAGACCAGAGTAGACAGACCAGAGTAGACAGACCAGAGTAGACAGACGAGAGTAGACAGACCAGACTAGACAGACCAGACTAGACAGACCAGACTAGACAGACCGACTAGACAGACCAGAGTAGACAGACCAGAGTAGACAGACCAGACTAGAAAGACTAGACTAGACAGATCAGCTAGACAGACTAGACTAGACAACCAGACTAGACCAGACTAGACTAGACAGACTAGACTAGACTAGACAGACTAGCTAGACGACTAGACTAGCAGACCAGACTAGACAGACCAGACTAGACAGACTAGAGTAGACAGACCAGACGAGACAGACCAGACCAGACAGACCAGACGAGACAGACCAGACTAGACAGACCAGACTAGACAGACCAGACTAGACAGAACCAGACTAGACAGACCAGACTAGACAGACCAGAGTAGACAGACCAAGAGTAGAGAGAACCAGACTAGAAAGACCAGACTAGACAGACCAGAGTAGACGACCAGAAGTAGACAGACCAGAGTAGACAGATGTGTGTGTGTGTGTGTGTGTGTGTGTGTGACAGCAGTGAAACAGTGATATAATGGCATCATAATGGAGTGTGGATGAACGTTTACAACCTTCCTGGTCCATTAGACAGCCATAATGACACTAGTGCTGGGAACTATACCGCCAAGCCTCACTCTGCTAAAGACCCAGGCCGTGTCCTGAATGGCACCCTGTTCCCTGCTTTTGAAAGGGCTGCTGTCAAAAGAAGTGCACTACATTGGAATATTGTGCCATTTGGGACACATTTTGCCTCACTCTGCAGACCCAGATCTCTTATATTGTTGCGCCTTTCAGTTTTACTGCTGTTTACAGTGGAACAGACCAGACCGTGTGGATGCTGATAACATTAGCATCTAAATGGACTGGCTGGAGCCAGTCTCACCTCAGGGGCAGAACTAGGGACTTGCTGGAGCCAGTCTCAGCTCAGGGGCAGAACTAGGGACTTGCTGGAGCCAGTCTCACCTCAGGGGCAGAACTAGGGACTGGCTGGCAATCGTTTGCTCTGGCCTGTCTAGAGTGGCAGGTCTGCAAGTTTTGATACTTTTAAGCATGTTTAAATCAGACAAGCTCAATCTAGCACATATAACTTTTTGAAATTATTCTAGACAATATTTGAACTCAGGTCTTTGGGGGAGGTACGAAGCCAGGCTCAGAAGAGGCAGAGTAGACAGACCAGACCAGACAGACCAGAGTAGACAGACCAGAGTAGATAAACCCGAGTAGACAGACCAGACTAGACAGACCAGAGTAGACAGACCAGACTAGACAGACCAGAGTAGACAGACCAGAGTAGACAGACCAGACTAGACAGACCCGAGTAGACAGACCAGACTAGACAGACCAGAGTAGACAGACCAGAGTAGACAGACCAGACTAGACAGACCAGACTAGACAGACCAGATTAGACAGACCAGAGTAGACAGACCAGAGTAGACAGACCAGACTAGACAGACCAGAGTAGACAGACCAGACTAGACAGACCAGACTAGACAGACCAGAGTAGACAGACCAGAGTAGACAGACCAGA
>NW_019946244.1:19798-33053 GCF_002910315.2 Salvelinus sp. IW2-2015 | reverse complement strand
TTCATAATCTCTCCAATCCACATCTCAAACTAAATCCAACATCTAGGGCCCAAATGACCACCCATTCCCTGATGGACCCTTGGTCAGAGTAGTGCACCCTATGTCCCTATGGACCCTGTCTAAAGTAGGCCACCCTATCCCTATGGGGCCCTGTCTGAAGTAGTGCACCTATTCCTATGGACTGGTCTGAGTAGTGCCTGATACGCTTGAATAGTGCACCCTATGTTGCCGTTCTAATATGGCACCAGCGTCTGTCTGAAGTAGTGCACCCTATTCCTAGCGCTGGTTGAAGGTGTGTGCCACCCTATTCCCTAGGGTAGAGTGATCCTGGCCTGTCTGAAGTAGTGCACCCTATTCCTATTACCTGTGAATGGATCTTACCTGGTCTGAAGTAGTGCACCCTATTTCCCTATGACCCTTGGTCTGAGAGTAGTGCAACCCTATCTCCCGTGATGGCCGGTGGTCTGAAAGTAGTGCCCCTATTCCTATGGGGCCTGGTCTGAAAGTAGTGCACCTATTCCCTAATGGACCCCTAGTCTGAAGTAGTGCACCTATATCCCTATGGGCCCTGGTTCTGAGTATGGCACCCTATTCCGTATGCGGCCCTGTCTAGAAGGTAGTGCACCTATTCCCTATGGACCTGTCTTGAAGTAGTGCACCGCTATCCTATGAGCCTGGGTCTGAGTAGTGCAACCTATTTCCCTATCTGGCGCCTGGTCTGAAGTTAGTGCACCCTATTTCCCTATGGACCCTGTCTGAAGTAGTGCACCCTATTCCTTATGGGCCCTGGTCTGAAAGTAGTGCCCATTCTAATGGGCCCTGGTCTGAAAGTACGCTGGCACCTATTCCCTATGGACGCCGGTCTGAAGTAGTGCACCTATTACTATTGGGCCACTGCGTCAGAAAGTAAGTCACCCTATTCCATGGCTGGTCTGAAGTAGTGCAGCCCTATTCCCTATGGACGCCTTGGTCAGAAGTAGTTCGCAGCCCTTTTCCTATGGGACCCTGGTCTGAAGTAGTGCACCTATTCCCTATGGGCCCTGGTCTGAAGTAGTGCCCCTATTCCCTATGGAACTGGTCGAAGTAGTGCACCCTATTCACCTATGGACCCTGGTCTGAAGATAGTGCACCCTATTCCCTATGGCCCTGTCTGAAGTAGTGACCCTATTCTCCTATGGCCTGGTCTGAGTTAGTGCACCCTATTCCTATGGGCCCTGGTCTGAGTAGTGCACCCTACCTAATGGACCCTGAGTCTGAAGTAGTGCACCTATTCCCTATGGACCCTGGTCTGATAGTGCACTTTACTATGGCCTGGTCAGAAGTAGTCACCCTATCCCTATGGCCTGTCTGAAGTAGTGCACCCTATTCCCTATGGATCCTGTCAGAAGAGTGCACCCTATTCCACTATGGACCCTGCGTCTGAAGTAGTGCACCCTATCCTATGGCACCCTGTCTGAAGTAGTCACTATGTGAGGGGGCGATTGGGGTCCATCAGTCTGATGCCTCCATTCCACGTCGACAGAATGGGTCTGAGGCGACCAATGGGAGCTCAGAGTCAACACGGCCACTTGAGACCTCTACCTCTGTGTTTCCGTTACAAGCTAATAGCAGTCAGCTGCAGCTGCTGAGCTGATGATAAAGTTTGTCATTATAAATCATTCACACAGCGGACAACTACACACCGCACACCACACACGCGCGCTCGCACCACACACACACACACACACTCGCTCGCACACACACACACACCACACACAACACACACACACACACACACACACACACACACAACACACACACACCACACACACACACACACACACACACACAACACACACACACACACACACACACACACACACACACGCTCGCACACACACAGAGGGAAGGGGAGAGTCATTATGGGGTAATCTCACCAGTAAATGGGATGTAACTACATCTCCAAAACAAGTGTGAATAACAAGTGGGACTTTATATTACCTGTGGTGAATGATACAGAGAGGAGTTCAGGAAGTGTGTTGTGTGTGTGTGTGTGTTGTTGTGTGTGTGTGTGTGTGTGTGTGTGTGATGTGTGGTGTGTGTGTGTGTGTGGTTGTTGTGTGTGTGTGGTGTGTGTGTGTGTGTGATGTGTGTGGTGACTGTGGAAGGGGAAAGTGTTGTGTGCATTAGAAATCACAAAACCACTCAGCACACTACAGTCTAGAGAATCACACCCTGAAATATCACTTCTCAGTCTTCCTGTTCAACTCTGACCTTGTAGCAGCAGTCTAACTGACGCCTTGCTTAACTCTGACCTCTGTAGCAAGCAGTCTGACGTCCTGTTCAACTCTGACCTCTGTAGCAGCAGTCTGACGTCCTGTTCAACTTTGACCTCTGTAGCAGCAGTCTGACGTCCTGTTCAACTTTGACCTCTGTAGCAGCAGTCTAACTGACGTCCTGTTCAACTCTTACCTTTGTAGCAGCAGTCTAACTGACGTCCTGTTCAACTCACTCTGTAACAGCGTGTGACGTCCTGTTCAACTCTGACCTCTGTAGCAGCAGTCTAACTGACGTCCTTGTTCAACTCTGACCTCTGTAGCAGCAGTCTGACGTCCTGTTCAACTCTGACCTTTGTAGCAGCAGTCTGACGTACCTGTTCAACTCTGACCTCTGTACAGCAGTCTAACTGACGTCCTGTTCAACTCTGACCTCTGTAACAGCAGTGTGAGCGTCCTGTTCAACTCTGACCTCTGTAGCAGCAGTCTAACTGACGTCCTGTTCAACTCGACTACTGTAGCAGCAGTCTGACGTCCTTCAACTCTGACCTCTGCAGCAGCAGTCTAACAACCTTAAATGCTGAATGAATGCAGAACTCATAATTAGCGAGCAACTCTTCAGCAAACCAGTGTGATGCCTACATGCATAGTACGTGTGTGTGTGTGTGTCAGGGCCAGACGTCTGGAGGAGGCGCCAGGAGACAGATAAGTTAGCGTCTGACGTGAAGGTCAGATATGGCTTGCTTCCCAAATGGCAACACTATACCTCTGTAGTGCACTACTATTGAGCAGGGCCCAGAGGGCTCTTATATAGGGAATAAGGTCCCATTGTGAACACAGCCATAGGGCTACAGCAGGGCCCATGAGGCTCTTTATATAGGGATATAAGGTCCCATTTGGAACACAGCCATAGGGTTTCTACGAGCAGGCCCAGAGGGCTGTATATGGGAATAAGGTCCCATTTGGAACACAGCCATAGGGCTACAAGCAGGCCCAGGAGGGCTCTATTATAGGAATAAAGGTCCCATTTAGAACACAGACATAGGGCTACGAGCAGGGCCAGAGGGCTCTATTATAGGAATAAGGTCCCATTAGAACACAGACATAGGTACGAGCAGGCCCAGAGGCTTATTCAGGAATAAGGTCCCATTTGGAACAGAGCCATAGGGCTACAACAGGGGCCAGGGGCTCTATATAGGGAATAAGGTCCCATTTAGAACACAGACATAGGGCTACGCTAGTGGATGATAATCCCTATGTCCTAGGGGACAACGTGCGACATGAGTGTGTGTGTGTTGTGTAGAAGTGTGTGTTGTGTAGAAGTTGTGGGGTGTGTGTGTGTGTGTGTGTGTGTGTACTGTATGTTCCATTGTTTCCGGGGCCTCTGACCTTTCCACTCAAACGAGAGGGTTTTAGACAATCCTGAGTGACGGGTGTGTGAGTCTCAGGGTGGCAGGGGGCTCAGGTCCCACAGAGAAACACAGAGCAATTAGACAGGACCTGAGGGCCAATTAAAACAACAGAGACAGGAAGAGGGTGTGTGTGAGACTCCTGTGAGGTTTCTTAAGAGACGACCAAGTACAAACTGAATTCATGGATAATATTGTAGGCTTTAACCGCTTCAAAGGGCGACAATGTTTATCCCCTGTAGCCTAATGGAGGCATCATTTTATTATGTTACCTAATTACCATATTATTCTAACAATATGAACTGGGTAATTCATTCCCATCAGGTGTAGGTCAAGATAGACTAACAGTCAGACCGTATTCCGATGACTCATATTCTGTAAATTGGTCATTATGACGTTAGATATCTAATGGGGGGATAATTTTAATGGCCGTTGTATTTCTAGGCTTTAAAACGCGCTCCAATCATCCTCTACTGGGGCGCTGTTGAGATTCTCACCTTGTCCAGTAAAATGTCAAACCGGGGCGCTCGAGACGAGCCGGTAGCAGCTAATTTTCCCAACGAGGAGGAACGGAACGCACCGGCTGTCGGGACTAACGATCGGCGGGGTCGCTAGGAACACTCCCTGCCCAGGTAATTAGCTTTAATAAGGGAGAGTGAAAACTGCACTTTGGGAGATGTGTGTGTGTGTGAGAGAGAGAGGGAGAGGTCAATATGGCATACATGAGAGAGAGGGGGGGGGGGGGGGGGGGGAAGAAAGGGAGAGAGAGGGGGGGAGGAGAGAGAAAGGGAGAGAGAGGGGGGGGAGAGCGAGAGGCGGGAGTAGGCAGAGAGAGAAGAGAGGGGAGGAGAGACTGGGGGGGAGGCAGAGAAAGAGAGGGGGGGAGAGAAGAGAGGTGTTCTAAATTAGCTCTACAAATGAGTCAGCTCCTCCTAAATGGAGACAGATTCAATATGAAAATATTCTGTTCTATTCTAATGGAAGCCTCGTCTCCACATTGACAACCTGTCTCTCTATCGTTTGTCTGTCAATATCACTGGAAGTCTATGAGCCATTAGTACACCCATCCCCCCTGTCTCTGTCTGTCTGTCTTACAGTCATCTCACTTGCCTACAGATCATAATGGAAGTCAATGAGTTGTTGCTCAAACTACACTCAAGTGGCACTCTATTCCCTATCATATGCACCTGGTCCAAAGTAGGGCACTATAAGGGAATAGGGCTCTGGTAAAGTAGGGCACTATATAGGGAATAGGGCTCTGGTCTATAGTGTAGTGTCTATATAGGGAAAGGGCCTGGTCTAAGTAGTGTACTAAAATAGGGAATAGGGCTGGTTACAGTAGTGTACTATATAGGGAATAGGGCTTGGTCTAAACGTAGTGTACTATATAGGGAATAGGGCCTGTTATAGTGTGTATATATAGGGAATAGGGCCTGGTCTATAGTAGTGTACTAATAGGAATAGGGTCTGGTTATATAGTGTACTATATAGGGAATAGGGCTGGTAAGTAGTGACTATCATAGGGAATCGGGCTCTGGTCTAAGTAGTGTACTATAAGGGAATGGGCCTGGTTATAGTGTGTATATATGGGAAAGGCTTGGTTATGTAGTTACTTATAGGGATAGGGCTATGGTTATAGTAGTGTATATATGGGAATCGGTCTGGTCTACAGTAGTGTATTATAGGGAATAGGGCTCTGGTCTATAGTAGTGGAGAGCTATGAAGAGTCCGATGGCGGATGTACTGAACTGGGCCATCTTCAGTTGTTTTGCAGTGAATAGTCATTTGGTCAATAACAATAAAACATGGGAGGACTACCTGCACTAGCCATAATACTCGTTCTCCGCATTGCAAAAATGTTTCGCTACGGTGTGGCCCCTAATGAATTGGACCCAGGAGTCGGAGTGGCCAGAGCTACGCACCAGTAGCAAGGTTTTTGTTCCAGCCTTACAGTGACACCTGTATTTCACTAATCAGCTAAATACTCAGAACTTGATAAGCCGAACCAGGTGTGTTGTGGGTCTGGAGCAGGGCTCCGAGTGGTACAGTGAGCTCTAGCTGTGCCACTAGAGATCCTGGTTCGAGTCTGAGCTCTGTCGCGACGGGAGACCCATGGGGGCGGCGCACAATTGGCCCAGTCGTCCGGGTTATGGGAGGGTTTGAGGCAGGGATGTTCTTGTCCCATGCGCTCTAGCGAACTGTGGCGGGCGGGTGCAGCGCACGCTGACACGGTCGCCAGGTTACGGTGTTTCCTCCGACACATTGGTGCTTCCGGGTTAGAGCGGGTATTGTGAAATAAACAGTGGGCTCGGTGGGTTGTTTGGGGACGCACGGTCTTGACCTTCACGTACGGAGTGCCAGCGATGGGGCAAGACTGTAACTACCAAAGAAAAAGGGGTAAATAAATAAAAATAGGTCTGGAGCAAAAGCCTGCTCTGTCAGTAGCTCTTATATGAAGGATTTGATCACCTCTGTGCTCCTGCTGGGTTTACAGTGAATACAGCGCCACCTTGTGTTACAGAGCAGTAATGGCAACATCAAAATTGAAATTGGACAAGTATCTGTAAACCAGGTTTTCACCACACTTTTTTTTTTAATCTGAGTTTAAGTAAAATGTTCATGACAGGATGATGGCAACAAAAATGTTGTTTTCGGTAAACTTCCAAATGTCGACAAAATACGCTGGATCAAGGTGGGATACTTTTTGTGTAGTAAAATCGCTTTTATGCAGATATTTGATATAAAATATATGGAAGTAACCGTGGAGTACGCGTTGAGTGGTGGTGGTCTCCCCATATGACTCGTCGGGAAACCACGCAGTTTATAGGCTACAGATGTAAATAGTTATGAACTTCACAGGTGGTGAAACTGCACGTGATGAGTTGATGCTCCTTTCCAATACATTTTGATGGTTTATTTCTGGTGACATGAGATCGATCGTTGCTGAGAGCTGCTTTGAAAATAAAAATGATTTCTCTCTTTAGTACATAATCTCTTCATCCGTCTACAACACATGTCTGTGAGACAACTACCAAGAGTTTACATTCAATGGAAACAGACGTGGGAATTTAACCCTAATTTTTTATTTTATTGACTCTACGTCATCACGCACATGCATTTATCTGCACATAGTCAGTTTGATGGAAACACATGCTCTCTCTCGGTGGGTAATACCATTGTCTTATATTGCTCATAATTTAATAAGTAAGCTGATTCTGAAAGACAATGAATGTACTCCATTGAAAATTCTCCGCGTCAGAGAACCGAGCTGGTGAGTTACTTTGAAAACAGTGGAGGGAGAATGAGAATAACAAAAACACAAAAAACATTTATTTCAAGGAGCTGTTTTTTTGGTGGGAAGTTACTCTGTTCTACAAAACAAAAGGTATATTAAGTTTACCTCATTATCGGACAGTATATAGAGTCTCGCTCAGATCAGGGCGTAGCAATGGTCTCAGAGGTGATCTAGGATCAGTTTTGTCTTTAGGATTATAACAAATACAATTATATGGACAGGGGGAACCTGATCCTAGATCAGCACTCCGAGTCTGGGACTCATGATACATAACGGCCCCTGGACTAAGAAGCACTTTCAATGGAGATTCTCAATGAAAAAGAGTGTTTTAGAGTCCTTGAGTATGCTTCATCTGGGTCCGGGAAACCAGTCCTGTAAGAACTGGGTCAACTTAGAAGACTAGAGAGTCTTCTAACATTCATTTACAGAGGAAAGACTGTCGGCTGACTAGGGTTGAAAAATACAGGGAACTTCCAATAAATTCCCTGATTTTATAGAAATCACAGATGTAGGATTTCCTGAATAAAGAGGGAATACGTAGGGAACTCGGAACCCTACAACCAGGATTTCTGGGAAAACGAATTTATATATATATATATAAAAAAAAAAATGTATGACACCTTATGTTAAAAAATAAAAATGTATCTTTTTAAAAAATCTAATGAAATTTAAAAAATGTACCCATCAGCTTTCAGTGAGTGTTCGGTGACGGTAAGGAGAGGAGACCAAGGGACTGTCAGCGATGAGGAGGACATGTTGGAGACAATACAAAATGGCGGACCAAAGGATTTCGTCATAGTCAGGGTTGGGGTCAATTCCCTTTCAATTCAGAAAGTAACCCAAATTCCAAAAAGGTTCCTAATTGAAACACATTGAAGAGAAATGGAATTTCAGTGTATTTTCTGAATTGACTGGAATTGAAAAGGGAATTGAGCCCAACCCTGGCACTAGTTAACTACGCACCATACAGCTGGAGGGACAAGGACGAAATAACATACTGGCTAAGTCCCAAATGAAACCCTATTCCCTTTATAGTGCACTACTTTTGACCAGGTCCAATGGTACCCTATTCCCTACATAGTGCACTCATTTTGACCAGGGCCCATAGGCCTCTCATCCATAGTAGTGCACTATGTAGGGATTAGGGTTCCATTTGGAATGGACAATAGGAATAGGACCTGTTCTACAGTAAAGCTACCTAAAAACACATTGACTGCATCACCTGCACTGTGAGATGCCTTTGAGTTGTTTATCAGTCCCATTTCACTTCCTCCTTCATTCCCCTCCCTCTTCTTCTCTCCCTCCTGGTACAGGGATCTACTTCTCCTCCTCTTCATCCCCCTTTCCTTCCTTGTCTGTTTTTGGGGCATCCTTTCCCTCTTCCTGTTTCCCATCCTTCCCTTCCTGTTTCGACTTGATCTCTTCCTGTTTCCCATCCTTCCCTTCCTGGTTCGACTTGATCTCTTCCTGTTTCCCATCCTTCCCTTCTGGTTTGACTTGATCTCTTCCTGTTTCCCACCCTTCTCTTCCTGGTTCGACTTGACTCTTCCTGTTGTTTGTGGTGACCTCTTCCTGTTTCCCATCTTTAGGCCCTCCTCCTTGGCAACCTCCTGCAGGTTGTACTTCCTGTATAGAGTGTAGTCCCTGACGACGCTGACGCAGCACACATCTTGATGACCTCGACGATGATGGTGAGCTCAGGGGTGTCAGGTCAACCTTGTTTTTAGGATTCATCTTCCCCACCAGGCCTGCAGGGGGAGATAAACATAATGAGCGTGGCCCGGTACAGAGGTTTTAATATATGAGGTACAGAGGTTTATATAATATATGAGGTACAGAGGTTATATACACTGCTCAAAAATAAAGGGAACACTTAAACAACACACTGTAACTCCAAAATCAATCACACTTCTGTGAAATCAAACTGTCCACTTAGGAAGCACACTGATTGACAATACTGTCACATGCTGTTGTGCAAATGGAATAACCAAAGGTGGAATTAATAGGCAATTAGCAAGAACCCCAAATAAAGGAGTGATTCTGCAGGTGGTGACCACAGACCACTTCTCAGTTCCTATGCTTCCTGGCTGATGTTTTGGTCACTTTTGAATGCTGGCGGTGCTTTCACTCTAGTGGGTATGCATGAGACGGAGCCTACAACCCACAAGTGGCTCAGGTAGTTGGCAGCTCATCCAGGATGGCACATCAATGCGAGCTGTGCAAGAAGGTTTGCTGTGTCTGTCAGCGTAGTGTCCAGAGCATGGAGGCGCTACCAGGAGACAGGCCAGTACATCAGGAGACCGTGGAGGAGGCCGTAGAAGGGCAACAACCCAGCAGCAGGACCGCTCCTCCGCCTTTGTGCAAGGAGGAGCACTGCCAGAGCCCTGCAAAATGACCTCCAGCAGGCCACAAATGTGCATGGACTGAGCATGCTTCTCAGTCCAGGCCTAAAGGCTGAACCTGTGTCTAGGGAATGGTCCAATGAGATATACAGAGACATCTAGGATGGAAGTGGTCGGACCAAGCAGACAGCGAGGCTAGAAGACTGTTTTGCTCGTAAGACTGGGATATTTTCCGGAATTTCAACACAACAGTCAGAGCTTCCTCAATAAGCGCATAGACAATGACGCGCCCAAAGTACCTATAAGAACGTATCCAAACGCAAAAACCATGGATTACAGGCAGTATCCCACGTTGGGCTAAAGGCTAGAGTTACCACTTACAAGGACGGGACATGGACACAAGCCTGCTACGACATCAAACATGCAGAAGGAGAATACAGGGAGGAATCCTAGTAGACCGGCTCCGATGCTCATCGTATGTGGCAGGGCTTGCAGACGATAACGTTTTACAAAGGGAAACCCAGCCATGAGTTGTCCAGCGATGCAGAACTCCCATATGAGCTAAATGCCTTTTATGCTCGCTTCAATGAATACAATACTGAGTCTTGTGTGAAAGCACCTGTTGTTAAGGATGACTGTGTGATCTCACTCTCCATGGCCGATGTAAGTAAAACTTTTAAAACAGGTTAAAACTACCAATGCTGCCGGGCCAGACGGAATACCAGGGCCTGTTTTCAAAGCATGCACAGACCAGCTGGCATGTGTCTTCAAGGGCATTTTCAATCTCTCCTTGTCCCAGTCTGGAATCCCAACATGATTCAAACTGACCACCATTGTCCCTGTTCCCAAGAGCTCCAAGGTAACCTGCCTAAACAACTATCGTCCTGTAGCACTCACAGCTGTAATTATGAAGTGCTTTGAAAGGCTGGTCATGACTCACATCAACACCATCATCCCAGAAACTCTGCACCTACTCCAAATCGCATTCAGATACACAGATGACGCAATCTCAAATGCACTTCACACTGCCCTCTCCCACCTGAACAAGAGGGGAAATAACACCAAAGATCCCTCCAAGCTCATCATAGAGCTGTGGACCCTGGGACTGAAACCCTCCCTCTGCAACTGGTTCCTGGACTTCCTGACGGGCCGCCCACAGGTCGTGAGGGTAGGCAACAACACCTCTGCCACGCTGACCCTCAACACGTGGGCCTCTCAGGGGTGTATGCTTAGTCCCCTCCTGTACTTCCTATTCACCCACGACCGCGTGGCCGCACACGACTCCAACGCAGTCATCAAATTTACCCGACGGTGGTATGCCTGATCACCGACACCAATGAGTCAGCCTACAGGGAGGTCAGAGACTTGGCAATGTGTTGCCACGACAACAACAACCTCTCAGTCAACGTAGGTAAGACCCAAGGAGCTGATGGTGGACTACAGGAGAACGAGGGGAGAGCCCCGTCCCCATCCACATCAACAGGGCTGTAGTGGACTACAGCCTCGTCACTCGTCACTTTACCCTGCCTTCATGTACATATCTACCTCAAATACCTTATTATTATCTATCCTGATGCCTAGTCACTTCACCCTGCCTTCACCGGTAGGCGGTCAGTATCCAAACTCCAAATTACATTAATATGAAGACAATCTGAAAGAGGTTGAATATGAATACTAGGTGGGTGTTGCTAGAATACGATTTAGACCTGGGACACAGGTGGAGTGGAATTGCGACTCTCCAGGCGTCGTCCGCATGTTTGGCCGGTGTAAGGCCAACAAAACAATTTCGTTCTTAATGACTTGCTAGTTATAATAAATGGGTTCAATTAAAGAACTTGTATATGAGAAATAAATAAATTATCGCATATACTAGGAGTCTTTTTGAGACAATGCTTCATCCACTTGTCTAAGGAAGCTGTCAAACACCCGTTCCTCCCTCGAAGGCTTCTTGGTCTTTGATGAACGATGACGTTCGTTGTGGCCCCGCATTCTTAAGTTTCCATGGCCTGGAGCGACCGCTCTCCGTTTCCCTGACGACGATTTTGTAGCTGCTTCACATCCCCTCCTTCTTCAGAGCTGCCTCCACGTCTTCAATCAATCCTCTTCCTACACGTACTGCTCTCCTCAGGGTTCCTTAAACTGGGTTGGTTCAGTGAGAGATATAGCAAGTTTCGAATTAAAACTAAAAAGTCAGATTTATAACTATTAACAAAGATTACTTACCATAATGATATATAGTCGAAATACTAACTACTAACAATCTCACACTTACTAACATTTCAGTGAAGTTGGTCTTGCTGCATGTGACTTCTATCGAAATGACTTCGTTTCTCACTACTCCTAATTTACGTTCAGAAAGAGTTCCTGATTTGAATGACATGACATCGAGACAGATTAATCCGTCGCTCACTCAATCGGTTTTTCTCACCAGTGATGACTTCAAGGAAGAAATTAAGGGAAACACCTCTTCACGTATTCGTACACGGCCTAGCTAATGTACTGCTTACATTCTCAGGTCCGTAGAGTTGGTCGGCGTAATTCGTTGAGCAGGTGAAGGCTTCCGCGGTGCATTTCCTCTCGTTCATATTACAGGTGGATGAGAATACCTTTGCATGCCCACTCGAGCTCCCGGAACCCTTGTACTTGCTTACGTCCGGTTGTCCCGCCGCATAGCGTTGTCTGACTGCGCTTTCTCAAGTCTTGTGCTTCGGACATATTTGATCATATAACAGAACTCCTGGATAATAGTTTATAACAGTTAGAAAAAAACACATTTACCTGGATAACGTTAAAGTTATCTATCTAGTTTATTATTTGGCACTAAGCAAGTATAGCAGAATTGGCTAGGCTAGCTAACATGCAAGCTAGAACAAAACAAACAACACGAGCAGGGATTGCTTACTTTCGCTACTGTGCTAAACGTCAATCAGTAACGTACACGTTGGATAAATGCTAACAATGTATCGATTAATTTGCTAAGTTATAGAAAATAACTAGTCGACGTTTACATCGTACTCTCTCCAAGTTGAGTCTGAAGGTACTCGTAGGGCTCCTTTGTTCATTCAAAACACGCGAGTGTTGTGAGCAGCAAAAGTGAGATGGCGTATCGCGTTGCAAATAAAAGTCCCATTGAAACATGCAAACTAATAAAAATATTGAATCATGACACAGAATTGGACTATAAATGTTTAAACAAAGGTTGGAATGTTGTTATTAAAAATTCAACAAAAGACATTTGACAACAAAAATGTAATAATCCGGTTGATCGCACTGTGGATGTATAACTTAGGGATGGTGGTCCAAGCACACCCAGACATAGTCGTGAAGAGGGCATGGCAAAAACCTATTCCCGCTCAGGAGACTGAAAAGATTTGGCATGGGTTCCTCAGATCCTCAACGTGGTTCTACAGCTTGCACCATCAGGGAGCATCCTGACTGGTTGCATCACTGCCTGGTATGGCAACTGCTCAGCTTCCGACGCAAGGCACTACAGAGGTAGTGCGTAACGCGCCCAGTACATCACTGGAGCCAAGCTTCCTGCCATCAAAGGACCTCTATACCAGGCGGTGTCAGAGGAAGGCCTAAAATTGTCAAAGACTCCGGCCACCCTAGTCATAGATTATTCTCTCTGCTAACCGCACAGCAAGCCGTACCGGAGCGCCAAGTCTAAGGTCCAAGAGGCTTCTAAACAGCTTCTACCCCAAGCAATAAGACTCCTGAACATCTAATCAAATGACTACCCAGACTATTTACATTGCCACCTTTTACACCGAATAGATTTTTACACAAATATTAGCATCGTAGCTCTTATTGCGGGACAGAAAATGACCTCATATCTATGATAATACAGTGCATTCGGAAAGTATTGCAGCACCTTGACTTTTTCACATTTGGTTACGTTACATTCTTATTATAAAATGGATTCAATTGTTTTCCCCCCTCATCAATCTCACA
>NW_019946244.1:15841-19329 GCF_002910315.2 Salvelinus sp. IW2-2015 | reverse complement strand
GCTTCATGTACATATTACTCAATATATTAATTATCTATCTGATGCCTCGTCACCCTTCACCCTGCTTCATGTAATATCTACTCAAATACTTATTATTATTATCCTGATGCTAGTAATTCACCTGCTCATGTACATCTCTACTATAATACTTTATTATATTATTATCGATTTGTACTTACCTGCTTCATGTACATATACCTCAAATCCATATTAATTATCTATCCTGAATGCTAGTCACTTTAACCTGCCTTCATGTAATTTACCTCAAATACTTATTGTATCTATCCTGATGCTAGTCACTTTACCTGCTTCATGTACATATCTCTCAAATACCATATTATTAATCTAGCCTGCTGCCTAGTATTTACCTGCTTTCATGTAATATCTACTAAATACTTTATTATTATTATCCTGATGCGTAGTCACTTTACATGCTTCATTACATATCTACTCAATACCTTATTTTTTATGCTGATGACTAGTATTTAACCCTGCTTCATGTACATTCACCTCAAATACTTATTATTGATTATCCTGATGTGTCACTTTAACAACCTGCCTTCATGTCATATTACCAAATACTATTATTATCCTATCCTGATGTCTAGTCATTTACCCTGCCTTCCATGTAATTTAATCTCAAATACCTTGTACCTCTGCACCTTGATCTGGTACTGGATCCTGTATAATAGCTTCAATTGCTTGGTCTGGTATCCCTGTAGTATAGCTGCCATTGATTGGTACTCCTGTATATAGCTACATTGATCTGGTAACTCCTGTCTTAGCTCCACATTGAATCTGGTATGTTCGTATATTTTCACATTGTACTTGGTACTCTCCTGTATATAGCTCTCTCTATTGAATCGGTATTTCCTGTTATATAAGCTTTCATTGATCTGTGTTATTTGTGTTGCTGTATATTGTTACATTTATAGTAATCTTTAGCTTCTGTGATGTGTTTTCTGTATAATTAGCTTACAATTGATTGGTATCTCCTCTATATAGCTGCTATTGATTGTACTGGGTACTGCCTGTTATAGATCATATGATCTGGTATTTCCTGTATATAGCTCACATTGATCTGTACTCCTCGTATATAGCTGCTTCATGATCTTAGTACCGTGGTATACCCATGTATTAGCTCCACATTGATCTCGGTACTGGGTACTTCCTGTAATAAAGCTCCACTTGATCTGTATCCCTGCCTATATAGACTCACTCCATTGATCTGATACTGCGTCAATCCCTTGTATATAGCTCCACATTGATTTGTACTCGGTACTTCCTGTATTATAGCTCCACATTGATCATGGTACTTGCCTGTGTATATGCTCCAACTATTGATTTGATACTGGTACTCCCTGTATATAGCGCACATTTTGATCTGGTACTGGTACTTCCCTGTATATAGCTCCACGGATTGGTACTGGTACTCCTGTAATATAAGTCACATTGAATCTAGGTACTGGTACTTCCTGTTAGTATAGCTCCACATTGATCTGTACTCCTGTAATATAGCTTGCCACATTGATCTGGTTACTTCTGTATATAGTCACATTGACAAAATACCCCATAATGACAAAGAAAAAACAGGTTTATATAAATTTTTGCAAATGTATTTAAAAAAAAAATGAAATATCACAGTTACATAAGTATTCAGATCCTTTACTCAGTACTTTGTTGAAGCACCTTTGGCAGCGATTACAGCCTCAAGTCTTCTTGGGTATGATGCTACAAGCTTGGCACACCTGTATTTGGGGAGTTCCTCCCATTCTTCTCTGCAGATTCTCTCAAGCTCTGTCAGGTTGGATGAGGAGCGTTGCTGCACAGCTATTTCAGGTCTCTTCAGAGATGTTTGATCAGGTTCAAGTCCAGGCTCTGGCCGGGCCACTCAAAATCCTTACACACCACGACACTTTATATACCAGAGTTTGCTGGCCTTCTCTAGTCCCTCGTAGGCTCAGTCACTGGTATACTTTAATTTACAAAGTCATTTGGGGTTTATTGTTCAGAAATGTGGTGGGTACTCTCTTCATTCGCAGGACTTTATCCTGCTAACTGTTCCAAATGTACGAACTGAATTTAGTAAAATGGCTTTTATGTACTCTGCGCCATCGGCTTGGAACCCCTTACAAACTTGTCCCGATTGGTGTTTTTAAATCATTGATGAATGATTTTGAGGCTGATTCCCTGACCTGTCAATGTTTTTAATTGGTTGTTTTATGATTTTGTTAAACTCTTGTGAATTCTATGGTTTTTACTAGATTACTTGTAGTTTTTAATGTTGTCTGTCTGTAATTGTTGTAATGACTTGGTGCTGCCTATCTTGACCAGGACGCTCTTGAAAAAGACATTTCAAATCTCAATGAGCCCTTCCTGGTTAAATAAAAGTTAAATAAATGTAAAAAAGTATTATATTCTTGGGTAATATAATGTATAAATGCACCCCAAGGTAATTCTTTGTCACGGCTCACCTCAGCAGGATCAGATGGTGATGGGGATCTCAGCAGGGTCAGATAGCCAGGGAAGACCAGTCTGTGACGGTGTGACAGGGATCTCAGCAGGGTCAGGTAGCCAGGGAAGACCAGTCTGTGACGGTGTGACGGGGATCTCAGCAGGGTCAGGTAGCCAGGGAAGACCAGTCTGTGACGGTGTTGAGATTAAGTTTACATACTATATATATATGTTATACAACACTATATTATCTCTGTGCAGCAAAACACTGGACAAGCCAGATGCTTCCAAGTATGAAACTATTTTAAGGCAGTCTGTCACGCCCTGACCTTAGTTCCTTTTTTATGTCTCTATTTTGGTTTGGTCAGGGCGTGAGTTGGGGTGGGCATTCTATGCTTTTTTTCCTATGTTTTCTTTTCTATGTGTTTAGCCTGGTATGGTTCCCAATCAGAGGCAGCTGTCTATCGTTGTCTCTGATTGAGAACCATACTTAGGTAGCCTTTTCCCACCTGGTGTTTGTGGGTAGTTGTTTCCTGTTTTGTGTTGTGTCACCTTTCAGGACTGTTTCGATTTTCGTTGTTTCACTTTGTTATTTTGTATTTCGTGTTCAGTTATAATAAATTAACATGGACACTTACCACGCTGCGTTTTGGTCCGATCTATCCTGTTCCTCAGATGAAGAAGATCGTTACACAGTCTGACAAGGTGGGATATACGCAGGTGAGGGTCCACGGAAGCACGGTTAGGGTCTGACTCGTGTACATCTTGATCTAGTCACACCTAATAGAATGAAGACCTGCAGCATCACTCATAGGGACACCAGGTGAGTGTCAGAACACCTAGCTGACTCGAACCATCCAGTCACACTTGAATAGAATGAAGACCTGCAGCATCACTCTAGGGACAACCAGGTGAGTGTCATAGAACACCTAGCTGACTCTGACATATCCAGTCACACCTGAATAGAATGAAGACCTGCAGCATCACTCATAGGGACAACCAGGTGAGTGTCAGAACACCTAGCTGATCGGACA
>NW_019946244.1:0-9868 GCF_002910315.2 Salvelinus sp. IW2-2015 | reverse complement strand
AGTCCAAAGGTTTGATTTCCAGAACTGTATCGAGGGTTTGAATCGAGCTTCCTCCCGATGACACAACAACGTAAACAAAAATGTGAGGAAGACCTGCCAGAATAGCCTATGTGATGCATGATGAATGGACAGCAGAATGTGTTAGAAGCCCAGGTCATGTTTCATTATCAATGCTCAAATAGAAAGTTTTTTGCAGTTGAAGACCATTCATAAACGTAGCTATATGGTGGTGGACTCCTAGGGGGCAGGGATGTGAACTCCTAGGGGCAGGTGGTGGACTCCTAGGGGCAGGGTGGTGGACTCCTAGGGGCAGGTGACCGGGGCGAACCCTGCGTATATTGTGTGCAAGTAAAAAAGACTCTACAGTACTATTAGGCCTTGAGATTAATTATATGGAGGATTTTCTGCTCCCGAGTGGCGCAGAGGTCTAAGACTGCATCTCTAGTGCAGAGAGGTGTCACTACAGTCCCTGGTCGAATCCAGCCTGTTCACATCCGGCCGTGATTGGGAGTCGATAGGGCGGCCACAATTGGCCCAGTGTCGTCTAGTTTTGGCCGTGGTAGGCCGTCATTGTAAATAAGAATTTGTTCTTAATGGCTTGCCTAGTTAAATAAAGGTAAAATATATATTGGCATCTTACATTCAAACAATGAATCACCATCCAGTCACACCTGAATAGAATGAAGACCTGCAGCATCACTCATAGGGACAACCAGGTGAGCCACTCAGTGACATTGTAACTCTGCTGGTATTGTTTGTAGTGGTTGATACCAAACCATAGTGACAGAAACACGGCTCACTTTTGTATCTGTGTCCTAATGGCTTCTGGGACAGCAGGGCCGGCGCCATTGAGGGCTGTCTCCATTTTAAAGAAGTCCATTTTCTTCTTAGTGTAAAGCTAATATTGGTGATGTACCAACCCCCTGCAGTGCTGGAGTCCGGAAACAAATCTAGTGTGTCATTCATTTATTGTGGCCACAAGTTGACGGTCATATAACATAAAGACATTTRAAAACAATAGCACTCTATATGAAAAAGAAGACTTCGCTCTGATCATTGGCTGATCGTTCCCAATCCATAGGAATCCCCACCCAGTTGRCTACTTAAAAATGGTGGAAGCCCTTAATGTCATTATTCATGCTAAAATAGGTTATATCCATCCAGAGCCTTCATTTTTAACTCTATGGTTTTCAAATCATTACAGCCGTCTCAACCCCTCAGGGAAAAAGGGTTTGCGATAACTAGTTATGTAACGGAGAAATAGGTGGGTAAACGCTGATCCCCGTTAGTAAGGTTCACGGGCAGTAAGGTAACGCTCCCTACACTTTCAATGCATTTTTCCACAAAAGTTGGACAAACGCTCACGGCAAAATAAGAAAGGTACTTCAACGGCATTCACACAGCTTGCGATTATGCCACGTGCTCTGGTTAACCAGGCAAGGTGTTATAGATGCTGGCTCTTGATTTATTCACTGTGCTATCCATACTTCCTGTTATTCACTCTGATATCCATACTTCCTGTTATTCACTCTGCTATCCATACTTCTTGTTATTCACTCTGCTATCCGTAGTTCATGTTATTCACTGTGCTATCCATACTTCCTGTTATTCACTCTGATATCCATACTTCCTGTTATCACTCTGAATATCCCATACTTCTGTTATTCATCGCTATCATACTTCCTGTATTCACTCTGCTATCCGTAGTTCATGTTATTCACTCTGCTATCCATACTTCCTGTTATTCACTGTGCTATCCATACTTCCTGTTATTCACTATGCTATCCATACTTCCTGTTATTCCTTGCTTCGTAGTTCATGTTTTATTCACTCTGCTATTATACTTCCTGTTATTCACTCTGCTATCTATACTTCCTGTTATTCACTGTGCTATCCATACTTCCTGTTATTCCTATGCTATCCATACTTCCTGTTATTCACTCTGCTATCCGTAGTTCATGTTATTCACTGTGCTATCCATAACTTCTGTTATTCACTCTGCTATCATACTTCTGTTTATTCATCGCTATCCATACTTCCTGTTATTCACTCTGCTATCCATACTTCCTGTTATTCACTCTGCTATCCATACTTCCTGTTATTCACTCTGCTATCCATACTTCCCTGTTATTCACTCTGCTATCCATACTTCCTGTTATTCACTGTGCTATCCATACTTCCTTTTATTCACTGTGCTATCCTACTTCCTGTTATTCACTGTGCTATCCGTACTTCCTGTTATTCACTGTGCTATCTGTACTTCCTGTTTTCACTGTGCTATAATACTTTCTGTTATTCACTGTGCTATCCATACATCCTGTTAGTCACTGTGCTATCCGTACTTCCTGTTATTCACTCTGCTATCTGTACTTCCTGTTATTCACTGTGCTATCAATACTTTCTGTTATCACTGTGCTATCCATACTTCCTGTTATTCCTCTGCTATCCGTAGTTATGTTATTCACTGTGCTATCCATACTTCCTGTTATTCACTCTGTATCCATACTTCTGTTATTCACTCTGCTATCCATACTTCCTGTTATTCACTCTGCTATCCGTAGTTCATGTTATTCACTCTGCTATCCGTACTTCCTGTTATTCACTGTGCTATCCATACTTCCTGTTTTCACTCTGCTATCCATACTTCCTGTTTCTCACTCTGCTATCTATACTTCCTGTTATTCACTCTGCTATCCATACTTCCTGTAATTCACTGTGCTACCATACTTCCTGTTATTCACTGTGCTATCCATACTTCCTGTTATTCACTGTGCTATCCATACTTCCTGTTATTCACTGTGCTATCCTACTTCCTGTTATTCACTGTGCTATCCACTTCCTGTTATTCACTGTGCTATCAATACTTTCTGTTATTCACTGTGCTATCAACTTCCTGTTATTCACTCTGCTATCCATACTTCCTGTAATTCACTGTGCTACCATACTTCCTGTTATTCACTGTGCTATCCATACTTCCTGTTATCACTGTGCTATCCATACTTCCTGTTATTACTGTGCTATCCATACATCTGTTATTCACTGTGCATCCGTACTTCCTGTTAGTCACTGTGCTATCCGTACTTCCTGTTATTCACTCTGCTATCTGTACTTCCTGTTATTCACTGTGCTATCCATACTTCCTGTTATTCACTGTACTTCCTGTAGATTTGTGATCCTGAGGTGGAGGCATCAGAATCCAACTTCCTGAAGCTGATTAAAACGCTTCTGGAAGACCCAGTTGAGAGAGAACGCTTCTTTCAGGTCAGTGACTAAGTAGCTGATTCTGTTGATGATGATGGTGATGAGGAGGATAATAACTCCAAGGGGTTGAATGCTTTGACAAGGTAATGTTCAATGCTTAGATTCAAAATGCACTGTGCTATTCTCTACTTCCTGTCAGTCACTGTCCTATTCTCTACTTCCTGTCAGTCACTGTCCTATTCTCTACTTCCTGTCTCACTGTGCTATCTCTCTTCCTGTCAGTCACTTGCTATTCTCTACTTCCTGTCAGTCACTGTGCTATTCTCTACTTCTGTCAGTCACTGTGCTATTCTCTACTTCCTGTCAGTCACTGTGCTATTCTCTTCCTGTAGTCACTGTCCTATTCTCTACTTCATGTCGTCACTGTCCTATTCTCTACTTCGTCGGTCACTGTCCTATTCTCTACTTCCTGTCGTCACTGTCTATTCTCTATCTGTCGTCATGTGCTATTCTCTACTTCCTGTCAGTCACTGTGCTATTCTCTACTTCCTGTCAGTCACTGTGCTATTCTTACTTCCTGTCAGTCACTGTCTATTCTCTACTTCATGTCGTCACTGTCCTATTCTCTACTTCCTGTCAGTCACTGTCCTATTCTCTCTTTCTGTCAGTCACTGTCTATTCTCTACTTCCTGTCAGTCACTGTCCTATTCTCTACTTCCTGTCAGTCACTGTCTATTCTCTACTTCCTGTCATCACTGTCCTATTCTCTACTTTTTGGTTGTTTCTCAGAACGTTTTTCCAGAGGAATTCGGCCCAAAGTATCACTCTGCACTGCAGACTCTGGTGTGGGAGTCCTCTCCAGACTGGAGAATCTGCTTCCAACACCGACCCTTCAACAGGTACCACCATAACATCTTACTACTTTCATCAGCGTCAAACTGAGGATAGCCTTCATGCATCAGGGTTATACCAAACGGGGACTTTAAAAATTAATATAAAATATTCATTAATTGGATGAATAGATGCATAAAAGGTATATTTTATTCTATACCATTGTGCGTTTTATACCATTCATGCATTTTGTCAGGTCCTGGAAAAACACGGTTTCTTTTCAGATGTATTAATGTGGTATACTTCAGCAGCCACACTTAAATAATGTACAACTTCATTTTGCCTTGTAGTTATTCTTTGGAACGCTACTCGTTTTACACCGTTTAAGCTAGAAATGCCATTCAAAACTTAAAAACGTGCAGACTGGTCTGGAATAGTGTGCTTAAATACACATTTTTGAAACATATACTTTTAAAACTATTAAATGTTTTTTCCTCCAAAAAAAAAAAACTTCATCCACTTTATGGAATTTCTTCAACATTCTAAAGTCTTCCGTTGTTGAATACTCCCACGACTTCTAACATTCTATTCACTGTAAACATTGTATTTTTGATGCAAATCGCGACTTTGAACACTTTCCCAACAACTTCAACAACTTAGAGCATACAACACTTAAGGCTGTTTGATACTTGCCTAACGACGTGTTTGTAGACAATTACAACTCGACAAGTATCGTTGGTCAAAACGACATTTCATTTATACTCCGGTGGAACGTCTGTAGACCGGAGCTGCGACGTCGGTTTCCATGTTCATGTTGCAGACAGAAACTGAACTTTGACCCTGTTTCAGCGTCCGTTGTCATGGTTACCAGAAACGAGAGCGCACACGTTCTAAAAATCTTAGGTAGAATGCCCTGCTTTTATTTCGTCACATTATTTAGATCTTGTTGTAATTATCTTCCTGTAATGATGATACAATTAGCTGAAGTTAAACGTTGTCAGCTATGCTCTGGTCATTATTTTAACTGGCTAGGCAGCTAGCTAACAAGCTAGAAACAAACCAAACATGTTTATGAAGTTGCTTTTGCGAGGTTATGATATTATAGAACTGGATCTTTGTCATTGTCAAGCCATTCTCTTTCCCTCAGACTGCATCTTGGTTTCTCCTGACCCTCTGTCCTGGGAGAGTGTGGGCAGTCTGTGCGTCACCCTCAACCTTTGAGGACCCTTCTCCAGTACCACACCAACCTTTCTCCAGTCCCACATGTTGAGGCCAATGGTAGGAGAAGAAGACTTTTTGAAAAATGAAGGAATGATAATTTTAATGTTTTTTTTGTACGTTTTTGACATTCATGTTTTGATATTGCTTTTCTTCTTCTCTTGTCCTCGGCTCTGTCATCTGGAGACAACCACATCCTGTCTCCATCTCCCCGAGAGTCATTCACTGACAAGCTGACCCAGAGATCCAATCAGAACCCATACAACATTATATGACCATTCAAAGCCCTGCATCATATTACTTTGAGTCAGAAATGACACCTTCGCTGGATTACAGGGAGAGTCAACAAGGGATGAATTTAGASCGCACTGCAAATGTCGACATTCTGCCTTTGAATGAAGAGGTAGWGTGTGTAAACAAGGAARCTCTTGACAAAGAGAGTGAAATGGATCAAGYTTTTCTTCACCTTCGTGCTGACAGTGGGCCGAAAATCCAACCAGGAGCTCACCGCTTCGAAAAGGAAGTGCAGGACGTTTCTAATGTGTCTACATCCTGTCGGCTCCTTAAGCCCACGGTGCTGCTGCACAGACTGGACATTACTGATATGCCGTCACCTGTGTCAGAGGTCTTCCCAACGCCGGGCAGAGAGAGGCTTCAGATTGACAATGTGGAAACCCAAGAACAGAGAGAAGGACGGGTCATATCACAAAAGAGCGAGAGGAATGTCGACGTAGAGCCCTCAGATAGCCAACCTCAATATYCTCTGGTCCCTGGCCCATGCCATACTAAGGCGCAGCCTAAAAGAAGCATGCGTGTYAAAATATGCTCCTTGTGTGGGAAAACTTTCAGGGAAGCAAAGGATTTGACAGCACACATAACATCTCACACTGAGCAGAGGCCATACCAGTACACCTTGTGTAGACGAGACGTTGAACACYATGAGGACTTACAGAAACATCGGCAGAATGTGTGTGAGGTGGCAATTCAACCAGAAGAGGATAACACGTCTGCGACATCTACGGAGGATTGCACAGAGATATCCCAGCCCCACGACACTTTACCCCAGAGAAGGCACTGAAAATCCAACATGGTAAACCAGAACAGTCTTCCACAAGTCACCAATGCTCCCTGTGTGACGAGACCTTCAGTAAGGCATCACACATTGGGAAGCACTGAGATACACACATGGGAAGCTCCTGTGCCTCAACTGTGGGGATGTTTTTGAGAACTCCACTTTGAAGAAACATAAAAAAAGTGTGTTTGAAGACAAAGAAACGTCTCTCTTGCTCTCTGTGCGGCGACACCTTTGATCTCTCTTAGCCAAACGAGCGCGAGGACGTGAACCCACAGCAACTCCGAGGAAGGCTCTTCCAGAGGCCAGCGCTCTTTTAGCAGCGTAGAAAACGCGACAGAGATACCTCAGCCCTCAAACACAACACCCAACACCACCTCCAGCGCTCTTTAGCGCATAGAAAACGACGAACCAGCCCCAAACACAAACCCAACCCACCCCTCCAGCGCTCTTTAGCAGCAGTAGAAAAACGACAGAGTACCTCAGCCCTCAAACACAACACCCAAAACCCAACCCCTCCAAGCTCTGCCCTTTCAGCTAGCTAATCATTACAGAAAATGCCTTTTGTGTAAAGAAGCTTTTGATAACGGAGAAGACCTGAGAAGACTCTGAGATTTCAACATGGTGTACTTCCTTACCTGTGCTTCAAATGTGGGGAGAGTTTCCAACGCGGCAACATCCTGCCATCGGGCGACGCACCCAACACTCCGGACGAGCTCGCTTCACGGCTCACACAACCACATCTCTCCACGATCTCCGAACAGTCGTCCCGGTTGCCAGGCACAAGCGACCCTTCTCACCCATCATACCGGCAGCGACAGCCACACAGCCACGGCACACAGAACACAGCTCAGGCCAAGTCCCGAAACCCTTAACACACGACAACCAACCAGCCTAGCCCACCTACCATACAGGAGCCAACGAGACTGCGAGATCCCACCAGCTCCACGCAGCACAAGACTTACTTCTCAAAGACTGCTCGCAACACCACTTAAACCAATCAAGGCAATCAATCAACCTATGGTCCAGGTGCTTTTTCGATCACGAACTCTTCTCGCAGTAAGTCGTCTGGACCCCGAAGAGCCAACCAGTGTGATGAGAGGACATTCAACACACAGCAAGACTTTAATGAGGAACGTCAATCACAGCCATAACACTAAGGAGGTTGACCCAGCAGGTGGAGCACATCTCCGCCTTCAAGTGGGGAACGATAGAGACTCCCCACAGTACTGAATCCCACAACCAACACCTGCCAAGGCTTCCCCCACTTGTCCCCCGGTGTGAATTTAATTCTAGAACATTTGATCACGGTGCTCTAAGAGATGTTTCGTAGGAAAACAATCCTGACTTTCTGATCTCAGACGTTCACGGTGAGGGGCCATTAAGTGTCCATATGTTCAAGGGCTTGGTTCGTAACAGTGATTAAAGGTTTCACTTAGCCAACAAATTCAGTTGTGGCGATGCGTCGTAATCTTACCGCCGTAATCGTTATCCCACAAAAGACACGCCCGTCTTCACTTGCCCCGAATGTCTGCAACAGTTCACACAGCCGAAAAGACAACCTGAAATTCCCCACATGTATGTCACACAGAGAGTCTCGTCCCTGTAGCTTTTGTGGCAAAATGTTCGCCGGACATTAATCAAGTTAAAGGGTTTCAGTCGATTCTTGTCATAGGTTACAGAGCCCTTATCTGTGGGATACGGTGTGGCAAGAGTTGTCCGGCAACTCAAGGGGTGTGGAATCCCACGGAGCCTGCACGACAGACGAGCGGGCGATCTTGCACAGATTCGGAGGAAGAGCTTTAAGCGGAAGGTAACCCTGGACGCAACATTCGACTATTCATTACGGAGAGGCGCCCTTTGCCTGCACTCTTGCCGAGTAGGCGCTTTGACCGACCAATAAGCATCTGAAACTGCACATGATGATGTTCACACGGGGAGGAGGCCTTTGTAAATGTCCGGTTTGTGGAGGAGCTGTTAGACAGAAAGGCGATTTGAGCAAAACAGTCAACCTTGTGTCCTGTTGCCTTGGGCGCTCAAGAGTTAAAGTAAAGATTGCTTATGTTCTTATTCAGTATTCAGACGTAATGTACTTCCGTTCTCCACCTGCGTTTCATAACAATGCTGGTAAGATAAAAGAGTTCTATATTTTCTTGATTGTGTCTGTCAGTATGTCGAGACGTAACTACTTCCTCTCACCGCCTGCGTTCGATCAACATCTGGTAAGATAAAAGAGTTCGAATGTTCTTATGTGTCTGTCAGTTATCAGACGCAATGTACTTCCGTCTCACCCTGCGTTCATAACATCTAGTAAATTTGTAATACCAAGCAAACCTGACTGGTGAAAGAGAAATCCACTTGAACGCCTCTCCAAACTGTAATTACTTGTGGGAAACTCGTCGGTGTCAATCTCTGAGCTTTCCACATTCTGCCACATGCTGAACTCTACGTCACATACAAAAGGACATGACCTGATAACAGCATTTTTGGCATTAAATGCAACAACAAAAACATTTATTATAAAAATAAATTAAATCTATTAATATTTTTTTGAAAACAAGTGCTAGTGAGCAGTGGATGTACTTTCCAGTTTAATGGTTTGACACAGCTTTTGCCCATCAGCCAATCAGCGTTTATCTAAATTGGTATTCAAAGCATGGTGAATGTACTCAACATCCTTGCTCCCAGTTTCACACTATTTTCAGTTCCGTATTTGCTGAAGGCAGCATAAAGGCCCGCGGGAAAAGTGACCGCAGAAGCAATTCCAAGACGGTTTGGAATGAGGACTCAACTTCCGATTTTAGACGAGTTATTCAATTTACCTATTAAGACCAAAATGTCAAATAGATGTTGTCCAGGAAGCGAATACGATCTTATTCCCCGTCCATAAATTAAACCTATTAAGTACGACCGAATGTTAATTCTTTTTCTTGCAACAATTGTCCATGGCTGTGCTTATTGCAACGATCCATAACTTTCTGAGAGGTAGATAATATTGTTGCGTTATCTGATCGAGGAATCACTGAAGACTGAAATGCTGGGGATAAAATGGTGTGTGAGACAGACCTCTGTCGTGGGCAGAGTTCCATTCGGTTTATTGTTTGGGAGGATGATGCACTGCCCTGTTGTACAGACCTTCAGTGGGCAATGTTTCATTGGGTCATTGTTTAGGAAGGATGATGCACTGCCATGTTTCAACAACATGTGTAGAGTCTGAATACTGGGGCTTGTGAGCTTAAACTCATAATTCAGCCAAGTCTGAAAGAGACACCAGTCAATTTTGCGTTGTCCGCATCCAACACCTACACCACGCCAGCGTATTATCGGAGTAAGATTAGATCTTGGTGTTTTCTTTATCAACAGGACCTAAACCTTCTACTCTTTCCATACAAAAAAAACCCTTACTTTTAGTTAATTTGAATTCTACCATATTGAATGTGTTAATTAGTTGAATCATTATTGTGTTAATTTTGATGCTCGTATTGAATGAGTTAATTTATTGAATTCTCAGAATGTTAATTGAACTGATGTTATTAATTTTGAAGT
>NW_019946243.1:29179-45553 GCF_002910315.2 Salvelinus sp. IW2-2015 | reverse complement strand
TGCAGCACCCCGACTGAGGGCGCAGCTCCGACTGAGGAGCAGCTCCGACTGAGTCGGCAGCTCCGACTGGAGGAACAGCTCCGACTTGAGGGAAGCAGCTCCGGACTGAGGGACAGCTCCGCGACTGAGGACAGCGACGTCTAACGGCTCTGGCTGGTCATGCTGGCTGACGCTCTGTGCTCATGGCTGGCGGACGGCCGCGCCCTGCTGCTATGGGCTCGCGCTCTGCTGCTCTGGACGCTCTGCTGCGCTCATGCTGCGCTCTCGGCTGTCCTCACTGTCCTGGCTGACGGCTCTGCTGCTCCAGACAGACGGCGAACTTGAAGGCCTCAGCGACAACGGCGGCTTAGAAGTCTACAAGTACAGGACGGCAGACGCGAGGCGGCATTGCCAAGACGGCATTCAGCGCGCTGGCGCAACGCGCAGACTCTGCCGGTGAGCGCCACTGTCAGCCTGCGTGCGTGTGCCGGAACTGGAGTACCGCGGCTAAGGACACGCACCGCTTAAGGCTAGTGCGGGAAGCACCAACAGGACGCACAGGACTTGGAGACGCACAGGAGCCTGGTGCTGGGTGCCGGAACTGTGTACCGGCTGAGACACACACCATAGGCTAGTGTCCTGAGGAGAACAGGGCTCTAACCCACAGAGGCTTGGTGTGCGGGTCGCGACAATCTGGTGTACCGGCTGGAGACACGCACCATTAGGCTAGTGCGTGGAGGAGGAACAGGCTCTGGAGTACGCACAGCAAGCCTGGTCGTGGTGCTAGCACTGTGTAGCTGGCGGGGCAGTGGCGCCGATATACCGGACCTGCAGGCTACTGCTCCTTGAGCACCAAGCCGCCCCAACCTTACCTTTATGCTCCCCGTAGCCCGACCAGTGCGGGGAGTCGGAATAACCCCACTGGCTGTGTTGTGAACCGACCGGGACACCTGCGCTAAAGGCTGGTGCCATGTATTGCGCCGGCCGAGGAAGACCACTGGAGACCAACTGCGTTGACGCTTCATGGGCACCTGCGCCAACATGCCTTCAATCTAGCCCTGCCAGTGCGGGGAGGATGAATAAACCCGCTCCGGCTAAGCAACACGTACAGGAACCACTGTCGCTCCTATAACCGCATAACACGCTGTCGCCATACTCTGCGCTCTCCACCCGTAATCGGAAAGTTGGCAGTTACTCCTACCTAGACTTCCCACACTACCCTTTACCCCCCCCCCCCCCCAAGACTTTGGCTTGACTCACAGCTTGCCGTGCTAGCCGCGTACCTTCATAACGCCGGTTCCTCTCTCGCGTTCCTCTGCTCTCCTAACTGCCCAGCTGTTACCCATGGAGGCAATCTTTCCAGCCAGGATCTCCTCCCATGAGCGTGTAGAAACTCTGCGAATAACCTTACCTCAACTACTGTACTCCGCCATAGGAACTCATACTTGTTACTCCTTATAGTTCTCATATATTACCTCAACTGACCCATGTACCCCTGCACATTGACCAGTAACGAAAGTACGAAGGTTCCACCAGGTCCGGCCCGCTACGAGGGTGCCCCCTATCCAGGCGCCGCACTACGAGGTCCCCCGAGTCCGGGGGTGCGCGCGAGGCGTCCCCGCCCTCTAGAGCGCCACCTAAGTGCCCAAGGCCAGAGAGTGGCGAGCGCGTCTACGTCCCGAACGCAGAGCCGCCACCCGGAGAAATGCCCACCCACGGACCCTCCCCTATATCAGTTTGCGACTAGAGCGCACCTTCGGGGGGGGGGGGGTTGATGACTGCACCCCACGCCTAGAGAGGCTTTTTATGTCTCTATTTTGGGTTTGGTGTAGGTGTGATTTTGGTGGGCATCTATTCCTGTTCATCATGATGTTTATTTCTGGTGTGTTCGGCCGTAGATTCTCAAATTCAATAGCAGATCTGCTCAATCGTTGTCCCGTGCGTTGAGGAATGCCATACTTGAGGCAGCCTGGTTTCACTTTGGTTTGGTGTGTTTGTTGCCTGTCAGGTTGTTCGCCAGCACGGTACTGTTTCGTTCCGGTTAGTTCTTCGTTTATTTTTGTTCGCATGCTGTCCGTGTTGCTGTATTAAAAAGACAGAAACTTACCACGCTGCCGCTGTTGTCCTCCCTCCTTCCACCTAACGGCGAGCTTACACTAGGTTTTGTAAGTCTAGGTGTTTATATGCCTTACTTCTCCGCGCCCCACCTTTTCCTGGATCTGGTATACAAGGCTCCTTACTCCTGCTCACTTCGGATTCTACACGTCCTCACTCCTGCTTTCCGACTTATACAGGTGTCTTCTCTTACTCACTGCCACCTTCGATCTTACAGGCCGCACTCTCTGCCCCTTTTCCGATCTTAACATGTCTTCTCTTACTCTCCCTGCCCCACTTTTCCTGGATCTTCATAGTGTCTTCTCTACTCTCCCTGCCCCCACCTTTTCCTGATCTTATAAGCTCTTCTCTTACTCTACCCTCCCCACCTTCCGAATTCTTAAAGGTGTCTTCTCTTACCTCCCTGCCCCCACCTTTCCTGATCTTATACAGTCTTCTCTACTCTCACCTGCCCCCCACTTTCCGTGATCTGGTATCAGTGTCTTCTCGTTACTCGTCCCTGCCCCACCTTTCCTGGATCTTATACAGTGTCTTCTCCGTTAACTCTCCCTTCCCCCCTTTCTCCTGGACTCTATTACAAGGTGTCCTTCCTCTACTCTCCCTCCCCCACCTTTTCCTGACTTGATACGTGTTTTACTTCCCCCACTTGTCCGGATCTTATAAAGGCTTCTCACCGCCCTCCACCTTTTCCTGGATCTTTTATCCACAGATGTCTTCTCTTACTCGTCCCTGCCCCACCATGTCCTATCGTTATACAGTGTGTCTTCTCTTACTCTCCCTGCCCCGCCACCTTTCCTGATCTTATACAGGTCTTCTTCTACTTCTCCCTCCCCACCATGTTCCTGACTCTATTACAGTGTCTCTCTACTCTCCCTGCCCCACCTTTTCCCTGGTCTTATACAGGCGTCTCTTAGCTCTCCCTGCCCCCACCTTATCCTTGGATCTATATCAGGTCTTCTCGTCTCCTCTCCCGGCCCCAACCTTCACTGGATCTTATACAGTGTCTCTCTGTACTCCCCTGCCACCCACCTTTTCCTGTTGATTACAGTGTCTTACTCTTACTCTCACCCCCCACTTTTCCTGATCTTGACAGGGCTTCTCTTACTCTCCCTGCCCGCACCTTTTCCTGATCTTTATACAGGGTCTTACTCTTACTACTCCCCGCCCCCACCCTTTCCTGGATCATTATACAGTGTCTCTACTACGTCTTCCGCTGCCCCCACCTTTCCTGGATCTTATACAGTGTCTTCTTTACTCTCCCTAGCACCCCAGCTCTTTCTGGATTTTATACAGGTCTTCTCTACTCTCCTTGCGCCCACCTCCTTCCTGATGCTATATACAGGTCTTCCCTTACTCTCCCTCCCCACCTTTCCTGGACTATAGTACAGGTCTTCTCTTACTCTCCCTGCCCCACCTTTTCCTGATTTATACAGTGATCTTCTTTACCTCTCCCTCCCCCACCTTTCCTGGATCTATTACAGGGTCAGCTCCTACTCTCCCGTGCCCCACACCTTTCCTGATACCTTATAACAGGTGTCTTCTCTTTACTCTCCCTGCCCCCAGCCTTTCCTGATCTTATCACATGGTGTCTTCTCTTTTACTTCTCCCTGCCCCCCACCTTTTCCTGGATCTTATCACAGGTGTCTCTCTTCAACTCTCCGCTGACCCCACCTTTCCATGGATCTTATAACAGTGTCTCTCTTACTCTCCCTGCCCCCCACCTTTTCCTGGCATCATACAGTGTCTTCTCTTACTCTCCTCCCCCACCTTTTCCTTGCGATCAATAGCAGTGCTTCTCTTATCTGCCCTCCCCCCACCATTTCCTGATCTTATACAGTGTTCTCTCTACTCTCCCGCCCCCATCCCTTTTTCCTGATCTATTACCAGGTGTCTTCCTTACTTCCTGGCCGCCACCTTTCCGGATCTTATTACAGTGTCTGTCTCTTACTCTCCCTGCCCCCACCTTTCCTGGATATTATATACAGTGTCTACTCTACTCTCCCTGCCTCCACCTTTTCCTGATTCTATTACAGTGGCGTTCTTCTACTCTCCCCTGCCCCCACTTCCCTGCGATACTTATACAGGTCTTCTCTTACTCTCCCGCCCCCGATTCTCTTATAAGGGTCTCTGTATTCTCCCAGCACTCCTAGGCTTAGTCATGAGTTTCATCTTACTCTCCCGCCCCCATCCTTTCAACTGATCTATATAATGTCTTCTCTACTCCCCTGCCCCCACCTTTGCCTGATCATATACCCCCCCCCCCCCCCCCCCCCTAGTGTCTTCTCTTACTCTCCCTGCCCCCCACCTTTTCCTGATTCTGTAACAGGTCTTCTCATTACTCTCCCTCCCCACCTTTCCGATCTATCACAGTGTTCGTCTCTTACGTCTCCCTGCCCCCACTGTTCTGATCTATACGAGGTTTCTCTCGGTTACTCCTCCTGCCCCTAACCTTTTACCTAATCTTATACAGTGTCTTCTCTTACTCTCCCTCCCCCACCTTTTCGATCTATACAGTGTCTTCTCTTACTCTACCCTGCCCTCCACCTGTTCCGATCTGTATTATACAGCTCTTCGTCTAGTACTTCTCCGCTCCCCCACCTTTTCCTGTGATTCGAGTGCATATCAGATGTCTTCTCTTCTACTTCCCTGCCCACCTTTTCCTGGATTCTATACAAGGTCTTCTCTACTCTCCGGCCCCACCTTTCCGTAGTGATTCTAACAGCTTGCTCTCTACTCTCCCACCACCCACCTTTTCCTGATCTTATACAGGCTTCTTCTCTTACTCTCCCTGCCCCGCACCTTTCCTGCAGTTCTTATACAGGTTCTATCTTCTCTACTTTCCCTGCCCCCACACTTTCCTGGATTCTTAACAGTGTCTTCCTTACTCTGCCCTGCCCCACCTTTCCTGCGATCTTATAACAGTTCTTCGCTTCCTCTCCCGCCCCACCTTTCCTCGGATTCTTATAACAGGTGTTTCTCTTACTCCCCTTGCCCCCACCTTGTCCTGGATCTTTAACATGTCTTCTCTACTCCTCCCTGCCCCCACCTTTTCGCTGATCTTAACAGTGTCTTTCGCTGTACTCTACCCTCCCCCACCTTTCCGATCTTATACACCGGTGTCTTCTCTAACCTCCCCCCCCACCTTTTCCTGGATCTTATACGAGTGTGCTCTCTACTGCTCCCTGCCCCCACCTTTCCTGGAGTGCTTAGTACAGGTGTGCTTCTACTTCACTCTCCCTGCCCCACCGTTTCCTGATCTCTATACAGTCGTCTTCTCTTACTCTCACCGCCCCACCTTTCCTGGATCTTATACAGTCTTCTCGTACTCTCACCCGCCCCCACCTTCCTGGATCTTATACAGGTGTCTTCTCTTACTCTCCCTGCCTCCACCGTTTCCTGGATCTTATACAGGTGTCTTCTCTTACTCTCCCCGCCCCCACCTTTTCCTGGATCTTATACAGGTGTCTTCCCTTTCTCTCCCTGCCTCCACAACTCTTGCCACTTATTTTTAACCCCTGTTCTTATTAACCCCTTGGCTTCTGCTTTACTGATAGACAATTTACTGATTGACAGTTCCACATGAGCTGGTACCCGGAGGAACATCACACATACATACCCTCATCTGTTTCACCCTACACAAGCACTGCTAAACCTCATAAAATACTTCCTGTCTGCTCTGAGACACACATACCCCCATCTGTTTCACCCTACACAAGCACTGCTAAACCTCATAAAATACATCCTGTCTGTTCTGAGACACACATGAATTTAAGCTCATCAGTGCTGCACAGGAGTCAGAGCAGATGACGACCCTGTCAGGCCTCACCTCCTCCACCCACTATCTTACCCTGTCAAGCAACACTAGATCAATCCCTGGTTGACGGAGAAACCAAGTTGGGATAGCAGGAAGAAACACAGAGGGGCTTAATTCCCTCCCAAACAACCCCATCTCTCTCGCCATGCCATTGTCTATCCACACAAAACTAGTATTCAGATTTTGTTCATGTTCCCAGCACTCTAGGAGCTCCTTTTTTGTAGGATGTGTACATTTATGTCCTTGTAGATCTACCCAATATGTCATGGCTAGCTGTTGTCTTCTTAACATCAACGGCATCTCCCAGCTCTACCTGCATTGCTGCCACCAGAGAGGTCCTGAGTGCTCCACATTATATTCTTAGGACTTGCCTATATTACCACAGAACCGGTGCCAATACTCCCTCTTAGTTGTCCTAATGATCCTCCCACTCTGTTTTGTCAGACCCGGTGCCAATACTCCCTTTTAGTTGTCCTAATGATCCTCCCACACTGTTGTGTCAGAACCGGTGCCAATACTCCCTCTTAGCTGTCCTAATGATCCTCCCACTCTGTTGTGTCAGAACCGGTGCCAATACTCCCTCTTACCCCCCAGAGCAGCATTATCCCGTAGCAATGTAGAGATAATATAACTTAATTTATTAATTGATCATATAAGAATATAAGCAATCAGAAATAATTTTTACACTACTTTAGAAGCATTACATGATATGTGGCAGGAAACACTCGCACTCTACGAACTCCTCCACGTCTTACACAGCTCAATCATCTGAGGAACACATGAATATTACTAGGAACAATAAACGCCTGACTAGTAAGAAAATGCTGACGATAACTGAGAGGTTTAGTATGGTATGTGGATAGGATGCAGGCGTTGCTCGATAGTCCCGAAGGTGATCCGGTGTCTGGAAACTGTCCGAGTCGAGGTACAGGATCTGTTCCGACAGTCCACGTCGGTGTTGCGCCCAAGCCATATCTGTCCGTTACACGCATGAGTTTGGCTGAGGTGATGCTTGGGGGGAATAATGAACTTGTTGTTACGTTCCACTAGCCAGTGGTTGCGACACCGAAAGTTATCAGTGTTTCAACTTACAGATTTTTTCGTTTTAGCGCGCCTCATGGGATTAGTATGAAGTGTAGCCAGTATCCTTTTGCACTCTCACTTTCTCACTATGTTTCATTTTGGTTTGGGTTCACTGGATTCGTCATTATTATCGAGACGATGTCACAGAATGACCAGCTAGCTAGCCGAAGGCCTAGTCATATACAGCTAGGTAAGCTAGCTAACTATCTAACAAGCAAGCAATCCTAGTCTTAACTTAGACTAACAATACATACTTCTGCTCCGTTGACGACTAGCCTTGGCCTCTGCTCGCGGATTCTCTCTTTTACATCTAGAATGCCGGTAAACTTTAGTGTTTAACCACTCAGTGATCCAAGGACCGATCTTTTGAAATAATCTAAATTATTCACGGCCGCCGACCTCCAAAAGCAGAATATAGTTGAAACCGGGGTAATATATACATAGTCAGGAGCCTCACTTGACTATATCTTCATTATAATCATCTTAATATCTGATATTGCGAGGTAAAACAACCGTCGAGAGTGCGTCTTCCAGCCCAACCCAATAAATTACCATAAGTTCAACAACTCCCGGTTAGTAATTTGACCTCAACATAGCCCACCCCAGAGAAGGCAGAGTACGACACCCCAGCCTTTTAGCGGGGAACTGACTTACAACGACATCGCGTCGCTAAATTACTTTTCGTTATTAAGAAATGACGACACTGTCTTCGCATAGACGGGCCCAACGAGCAATCGCTAGAGAGTCAGTGTCTATTTGTGAGCAGTTCATTCTGCAATCTCTCATTGGTTCTATAGAAGGCAGGACCCTACCCACGTGGCCATCTCCTCATATGGGTTTAAGAACAGGCTACCCACGTGCATCTCTCATTGGTTTATAGAAGCAGGTACCCACCGTGCCCTCTTTCCTCTTGTTTACTAGAAGCAGGTTACCCCCACCCCCATAGTGCCTCTCCTCATTGGTTTATTAGAAGCAGAGTACCCACGGCCATCCTCACTTATATGGTTTATAGAAGCAAGGTACCACCCCTCACACGTGCCATTCATCCTCATTGGTTGTAACAGATTGTTCCTCCTCCTTCGTCTGAGGAGGGCATGGATCGGACCAATAAAACGCCAGCTCATGTCCTGGAATACTGATGATCTCCTATTTAAAGAAGACGAACACTCCCGAAAAAAAAAGAGCACCTGTGAGAACTTCACAACCATAAACAGTAGACGACCTGAAACATGAGACTTACAGAACACGAAGAACCGCAACGAACAGGAAGACTAAAGAAAACGAAACAGTCCGGTGTGGTACATACACCTGACACAGGAAGACAATACCCACAAAGCACAACGGTGTGAACAGCCAACCTAATATGGTTCTCAATCAAGGAAACTAAAAAACCTGCCACCTGAATGAGAACATACTCAAGGCTAATTAAACAATGAAACTAAACATAGAAACACATAACATAGAAGCCCACTCAGCTCACGGTCCTGACCAAATACTAACAAAGACAATCAAAGGAAATAAGTCCAGACCGACGACAGCTACACACCCCCCGACCACCCCCCCTTCAAGGTGCGGACTCCGGCCGCAAACTGAACCATATAGGGGAGGGTCTGGGTGGGCATCTTGTCCAACTTGGTGGCGGCTTGGCTCAGGACGTTGTCCCGACCCACATAGTACATCCCACCGCTTCGTAGCCTCCCCAATGGCCACACACCCAAAATTAACCCACCTGGATTTAAGGGAAGCCCGGATAAGGGGCAGCACCCGACTGAGGGGCAGCTCCAGGACTGCAGGGGCAGCCTCCGGACTGACGGCAGCTCCCGGACCTGAGGACAGCTCCGGACTGAGGGAACAGTCCGGACTGAGGGACAGCTCCGCGACTGAGGGACAGCGACGTCTAACGGCTCTGGCTGGTCATGCGTGGCTGACGGCTCTGGCTGCTCATGGCTTGGCGGACGGCTCGGCTGCCTCAATGGCTGCTGACTGGCTGGGCTGCTCATGCATAGGCTGACAGGCTTCTGCTGCTCATGCTGCGGCTCTGGCTGCCTCATTGTGCTGGCTGACGGCTCTCGGCTGCTCAGACAGACGGGCGGGCTTTGAAGGCCTAGGAACAGAACGGGCGCTTGGAAGCTCAGTACAGACGGGCAGCGCCAGCGCAGTCCGGCCAGACGGGCAGTTCAGGGCGCCGTGGGCAACGACGCAGACTCTGCCGGCTGAGCGCCACTTAAGGCCTGGTGCGTGGTGCCGGACGGGAGTACCAGGGTAACACAGGACACGCACCTTAAGGCTAGTGCGGGGAGCACGCAACCAGGATCGCACCAGGACTCTGGAGACGCAGCAGGAGCGCTGGTGCGTGGTGCCGCACGAACTGTGGTACGGCGTGGAGACACACACCATAGGGCTAGTGTCCGTGGAGGAGCAAGCAGGGTCTGAGACGCCACAGAGGCTTGGTGCGGGTTGCCGGAACTGTGTACCGCCGGGACTGAAGACACGCACCATTACGGGCTAGTGCGTGGAGGAGGAACAGGATCTGGAGACCCACAGGAAGCACTGGTCCGTGCTGCCTGCATGGCTGGTTACAACCGGGCGGGGCGGGGAGGTGGCGCCGGATATACCGGGACCCTTGCAGCTACTGCTCCCTTGAGCACAAGCACCTGCCCAACCTTAACCTGTGTATCGCTTCCCGTAGCCCGAACCAGCTGCGGGGACGGTGGAATACCCCGCCACTGGCTGTTTGGCACCGGGGCACCATGCGCTAAGGCTGATGCCATGTAGGCCGCCCGAGGAGACCACTGGAGACAGACGGTTGACCGCTTTCAATGCACCTGCGCTCAATGCCTCATCTAGCCCTGCCAGTGGGGGAGGATGGAATAAACCCAGCCCCGCGCTAAGCACACGTACAGGAGACCACTCGTGGCGCCTATATCGCCACCGTCATAACAACGTGTGTCGCCCATACTCTCGCTCTCCACCCGGTAAGATCGAAGTTCCAGTCTCCTACCTGAACTTGCCACACTACCCTTTAGCCCCCCCCCCCCCCCCAAGACCATTTGCGCTTGATCACAGCTCCGTGCTAGCCGCGTACTTCATAACGCCCGGTTCCTTCTGCTCCGGTTGCCTCTGCTCTCTAACTGCTCACTGTTCCCATGGGAGGCAATCTTTTTCCAGCCAGGATTCTCCTCCCATGAGTAGCAAACCCTTGCATTACCTTACTCAACTACCTGTACTCCTTGCAATTGACTCATTACTTGGTACTCCTTATAGTCCTCATTATTACCTCAACTACCCTGTACCCCGTCGCACATTGACTCAGTAACTGAAGTACGAAGGTTCCCCCATCCCGGGGCCCGCTACGAGGTCCCCCTATGGTCCAGGCGCCCGCTACGAGGCCCCCCAGTCGGGTCGCCGAGGCGTCCCCGCCCTCTAGAGGCGCCACTAAGTGGCCAAGCCAGAAGTGGAAGCGGCGTCTAACGTCACGAACAGACGCACCGCGGAGAAATGCCCCCCACCCTCCCCTATAGGTTCAGTTTGGCGACTGAGAGTCGCACCTTCGGTGGGGGGGGGGGGGGGGGGTGGATGCTACTGCACGCCCTGACCCGTAGAGAGCTTTTTATGTCTCTATTTTGCGTTTGGTTAGGGTGTATTTTGGTGGGCGATCTATGATCCTTTTTCTGATGATTGTATTCTGTGGGTGTTCGGCCTGAGATTCTCAATCATGAGCAATGCTGTCAATGTTCGCCCGGTTGGAATCCATACTTAGGCAGCCTGGTTCACTTTTGGTTTGTGTGTGTTTGTTGCCGTGTCAGGTTGTTCGCCACACGGTACCTGTTTGTTCGTTATTCTCGTATTATTGTGTTCATGTCCGTGTTGCTTATTAAAAAAGACATGAACACTTACCACTGCCTTGCCTCCCTCTCACACGCGAGTTACCTAGTTGAAGTCTGTGTTTTATAGCTTCTCCGCCTTTCCTGATTCTCTCACCTCCGCCAGTCTGACTACAGGTCTCTACCTGCCCACTTCTGGATCTTACACAGGTTTGGTAGTCTTGCTCTTATTTGCCTTACATTTCCTGTCTTAACGGCTTTTTCCGCCCCCCACTTTTCCTGGATCTTATAAGGCTCTTCTCTTACTCTCCCGCCTCACCTTCTTCCGGATATACTAGGTGTCTTCTTCTACTCTCCCTGCCCCCACTCTTTCCTGATCTTATACAGGTTCATTCTCTTACTCTACCTGCCCCCACCTTTTCTGGATCTTATACAGTTCTTCTCTTTACTCCCTGCCCCCACTTTTCCTGATCTTATAAGGTTGTTCTCTTACTCTTCCCTCCCACTTTCCCTGGAATTCTAATAGGTGTCTTCTCTTACCTCCCTGGCCCCGCTTTTTCCTGGATTTATACAGGTGTCTTCTCTTCCCTGCCCCCCTACCTTTCCTGGATCGGTTTCAAAGTGTCTTCCTTACTCTCCTGCCCCCCTTTTCCTGATCTTATACAGGTGTCTTCCTTACTCTCCCTCCCCCCCTTTTCCTGGATCTTATTACAGGTGTCCTTCTCTATCTCCCCACTTCTAGTCGGCCTCTTATTCCCGCCTACTTTTCTCTGGATCTTATACAAAGGTTCTTCATCTTACTCCGCCTGCCCCCACCTGTTCCTATCTTATACATGTGTCTTCTCTACTCTCCTGCCCCACCTCTTTCCTGGATCTACAGTAGTCTTCTTCTTCTTCTTCCCTGCCCACCTTTCTCTGGATCTTATACAGTGTCCTTCTCTTATCTCCCTGCCCACCTTCTCTGGGATCTTTACAGGCTCTCTCTTACTCTCCCTCGCCCCACCTTTTCCGGATCTTATTCCAGGTGCTTCTCTATCCCCTGACCCATCGGCACCTTTCCTGGATCTTATACAGTGTTCTCTTACTCCCCTTGCCCCACCTTTCCTGGATATTACAGGTCCTCTCTTACTCTCCCTGCCCCCACTTTTCCTGATCTTTTACAGGTGTCTTCTCTTACTCTCCCTAGCCCCACCTTTTTCCTGGATCTTTATAACAGGTGTTTCTCTTAATCTCCCGCCCCCACCTTTCCGGATATTATTACAGTGTCTCTCTCTACTCTCCCTGCCCCACCTTTTCCTGGATCTATACAGTTTCCGTACTCTCTAGCTCGTTATACAGTCTTCTCTTCTCTTCCACCTCCTGGCATACAGGCGCCTCTTGAGCTTCTCCCCCTTCCTGACTAATTATACAGTATCTTCTATTACTCTCCCTGCCTCACCCAGCTTTTCTGATTGATCTATACAGGCATGTCTTCCCTACTCTCCTGCCTCACTTTCCTGGATCTTATACAGGTGTCCCTCTTACTTCCTGCCCCAGACCTTTTCCTGATCTTATACAGGTGTCTTTTTACTCTCCTGCCCTTTCACTCTCACAGGTCTGTCTCTTCTTACTCTCCTGCCCCCACCGTTTTCTGGATCTTTATACAGGTGTTCTCTCTCTACTCTCACCTGCCCCCACCTTTTCACTGGATCTATAACAGGTGTCTCTCTACTCCTCCTGCCCCCCACACTTTTCCTGGATCTAACAGTGTTCTTCTCTTACTCTACCCTCCCCCACCTTTTCCTGCGATCTAGCCAGTGTTCTCTTACTCTCCACTACCCAACCTTTATCCTGATCTTATACAGGTGTCTTCTCTTACTCTCCCTGCCCCACTTTTCCTGGATCTTATACCAGGTGTCTTCTCTTACTCTCCCTGCCCCACCTTCCTGGATACTTATTACAGTGTCCTTCTCTTACTCTCCTGCCCACCTATCCTGGATAATTAATACAGTGGTCGTTCTCTAACTCCTCCCTGCCTCCACCTTTTCCTGATCTATTACAGGCGTCTTTTATCCTCCCTTTTGGACTTACAGGATCGTTCCTTATTCGCCCCCACTTTTCCTGGATCATTATAACAGGCTGCTTCTCTTACTCTCCACTGCCCCACTTTCTCTGGATCTATTATCAGTGTCATTCTCTTACTCCCCGTCCCCCACCTTTCTGGATTTATAAGGTCTTCTCTACTCCCCCCGTGCCCCTACATTTCCTGATCTTATACCCCCCCCCCCCCCCCCCCGGTGTCTTCTCTTTACTCATCCCTAGCCCCCAACTTTTCCTGATCTTAACAGGTCTCTACCTACCACTTGATCTTCTGTCTCTCTTACTCTCCCTGCCCCCACCTTTACCTTGATCTTATACGGTGTCTCTCTAACTCTCCTCGCCCCCACCATTATCCTGATCTTATACAGGTGTCATTCTCTTAACTACTCCGCTCCTGCCCACCTTTTCGGAGTCTTATACAGTAGTCTTCTCTTACTCTACCCTGCCTCGCACTGTCCTGGGATTATACAGCGTGTCTTCTCTTACTTCTCCCTCCCCACCATTTCCCTGATCCAATACAGGTTCTTCTCTTACTACTCCCATGCCCGAACCTTTCCGGATCTTACAAGGTGTTCTCTCCTTTACTTTCCCTGCCCCACCCTTTCCTGGATCTAATCAGGTGCTCTTCTACTTTACTCTCGCACCCCCACCTTCTTCCTGGATCTTATACAGGCCTTCTTCCTTACTCTCCTGCCCCCACCTTTTCCTGCATTCTTATACAGGTGTCTATGTCTCTACTTTCCTTGCCCCCACCTTCCTGCGATCTTATACAGTTCTTCTCATTATCTCGTCCCTGCCCACTTTCCTGGATCTTATACAGGCTTCTTCCTCTCCTCTCCTGCCCCCACTTTTCCTGGATCTTATACAGGTGTCTTCTCTTACTCCTCCCTGCCCCACCTTGTCCTGGATCTTATACAGGTGTCTTCTCTTACTCTCCCTGCCCCACCTTTTCCTGGATCTTAAACAGGTGTCTTCCCGTTACTCTCCTGCCCCACCTTTTCCTGGATCTTATCTAGGTGTCTTCTTCTTACTCTCCCTGCCCCCAACCTTTTCCTGGATCTTATACAGGGTGTCTTCTCTTACTCTCCTGCTCCCACCTTTTCTGGATGCTTATACAGGTGTCTTCTCTTACTCTCCCTGCCCCACCTTTTTCCTGATCCTTATACAGGTGTCTTCTCTTACTCTCCCTCCCCACCTTTCCTGGATCTTATACAGGTGTCTTTCTTACTCTCACCCGCCCACCTTTTCCTGGATCTTAATACAGGTGTCTTCTCTTACTCTCCCTGCCCCCACCTGTTCTGGATCTTATACAGGTGTCTTCTCTACTCTCCTGCCTCCACGTTCCTGGATCTTATACAGGTGTCTATCTCTTACTCTCCCGCGCCCCACTTTTTCCTGGATCTTATTACAGGTTGTCTTCTTTCTCTCCTGCTCCACAACTCTGCCACTTATTTATTACCCTGTTCTTTATAACCCCTTGGCTTCTCTGCTGCTTACTTGATAGACAATTTCTGATTGACAGTTCCACATGAGCTTGGTACCGGAGAGACATCACACCATACATCCCTATCTGTTTCACCCTACACAAGCACTGACTAAACCTCATAAAATATCTTCCTGTCTGCTCTGAGACACACATACCCCATCTGTTTCACCCTACACAAGGCACTGCTAAACCTCATAAAATACATCATGTCCTGTTCTGAGACACACATGAATTTAAGGTCATCAGTGCTGCACAGAGTCAGAGCAGATGACGGACCCTGTCAGGCCTCACCCTCCACCCACTATCTTACCCTGTCAAGCAACACTAGATCAATCCCTGGTTGACGGAGAACCAAGTTGGGATCGCAGGAAGAAACACAGAGGGCTTATTCCCTCCCAAACAACCCCATCTCTCTCGCCATGCCATATGTCCTATACAAAACTAGTATTCAGATTTTGTTCATGTTCCCAGCACTCTAGGAGCTCCTTTTTGTAGGATGTGTACATTTATGTCCTTGTAGATCTACCCAATATGTCCATGGCTAGCTGTTGTCTCTTAACATCAACGGCATCTCCCAGCTCTACTGCATTGCTGCCACCAGAGAGGTCCTGAGTGCTCCACATTATATTCTTAGGACTTGCCTATATTACCAAGAACCGGTGCAATACTCCCTCTAGTTGCCTAATGATCCCCACTCGTTTTGTCAGACCGGTGCAATACCCCTTTGTTGTCCTAATGATCCTCCCACACTGTTGTGTCAGAACCGGTGCCAATACTCCCTCTTAGCTGTCCTTAATGACCTCCACTCTGTTGTGTCAGAACCGGTGCCAATACTCCCTCTTAGCTTCCTAATGATCTCCACTCTGTTGTGTCAGAACCACCGGTGCCAATCCTCCTCTTAACTGTCCTAATGATCCTCACTACTGTTGTGTGTCAGAACCGGTGCCAATACTCCGCTCTTAGTTGTCCTAATGATCCTCCCACTCTGTTTGTGTCAGAACCGGTGCCAATACTTCCCTTTGCTGTCCTAATGATTCCTCACTCTGTTGTGTCAGATCCGGTGCCAATACTCCCTCTTAGCTGTCCTAATGATCCTCCACTTTGTTGTGTCAGAACCGGTGGCCAATACTCCCTCCTAGCTGTCCTAATGATCCTCCACTCTGTTGTGTCAGAACCCGGTGCATACTACCCTCTTAGCTGTCCTAATGATCCTGCCCACTCTGTTGTGTCAGAACCGGTGCCAATACTCCTCTTAACTGTCCTTACTGCTTGTTTATATTGAACCAGGTGGCTGGTAATTATGGACCTTTCAACATTCTGAATGCCTGTTCCTTCTCTTACACGCTTTACTCTTTCTCCTCCCTGTACCATAGGAATCACCTGCTTTACTCTTTCTCTCCCCTGTACCCATAGGAAATCACTCTGCTTTACTCTTTATCTCCTCCCTGTACCCATAGGAATCACCTGCTTTTACTCTTTCTCTCCCTGTAACCATAGAATACTGCTTTAATCTTTCTTCCCCTGCCATAGGAATCACCTGCTTTCTATCTTTCTCCCCCCTGTACCCATAGGAATTACCTGCGTTACTCTTTCTCTCCCCTGTACCATAGGAATCACCTGCTTTACTCTTTCTCTCCCTGTACCCATAGGAATCACCCGCATTACTCTTTCTCTCCCCTGTACCCATAGAAATCACCTGCTTACTCTTTCTCTCCCCTGTACCCATAGGAATCACCTGCTTTATCTTTCTCTCCCCTGTACCATAGGAATCACCCGCATTGCGGCCCCTAGTATTTTCTCTTCTTATTCCATCATTGACTGTTTCTATATCTGAATTAGATCTACCTGAGACGGCTCCTGTTCACATCAACCCCCTGAAACTGACTTTCGCTCCGCTTTCCCAGATATATCCATCTCTCAATCCATTCTACTGATTCATCCTCCCTCAACCCTAAAGTACACAGGACAGGATAGTGAATCACTACTCTACTGTA
>NW_019946243.1:27571-29154 GCF_002910315.2 Salvelinus sp. IW2-2015 | reverse complement strand
CCCACTGTAGATTCATCCTCCCTCAACCCTACAGTACACAGGACAGGATAGTGATCACTACCCACTGTAGATTCATCCTCCCTCAACCCTACAGTTCACAGGACAGGATAGTGATCACTACCCACTGTAGATTCATCCAAAACTTCCCAGGAGAGCTGATCTAGGATCAGATTAGCTTTTTATATCATAATGATACTGCTGCTCCAGAGTGGCGCAGCGGTCTAAGGCACTGCATCTCGGTGCTAGAGGCATCACTACAGACCCTGGCTCGATTCCAGGCTGTATCACAACCGGCCGTGATTGGGAGTCCTATAGGGCGGCGAACAATTGGCCCAGTGTCGTCCGGGTTAGGGTTTGGCAGTGGTCGGCCGTAATTGTAAATAAGAATTTGTTCTTAACTGCCTTGTTCAAATAAGCTTTTTAAAAAATTATAGAAAAAGTAATTGCATTAAATCACCTGACTGTTTGGATGTGAATGTTAGTTAATTGTTTTCTTTCTAAGATATAATGAATAAAAGAGAACAATTGACATTCAACAATTAGTTGTCACTGTGTTAACCACAACCACAACCATATCTCTGTTCAGGGCTCAGTGCTCTAAAATGAGTCTCTCTGGGGAGAGAGAAGAGGGGGGCCCTGCCTCTAAAATGAGTCTCTCTGGGGAGAGAGAGGAGGGGGGCCCTGCCTCTAAAATGAGTCTCTCTGGGGGGAGAGAGGATTGGGGCCCTGCCTCTAAAATGAGTCTCTCTGGGGAGAGAGAGGAGGAGGACCCTGCCTCTAAAATGAGTCTCTCTGGGGAACATGACACCAAAACTAAGAGGTGAGCTGACAATATTGTTTACTATTGAAATTATTGCTTATGGGAACATATTATATACAACTGTTCTCTATTTTAGATGTGTATGAAAATGTGTTTTTTTTGCAAAATGCTATATATCCATTGTTTATCAGGAATGGAAGGATGGTATCCTGTGATTTGACTGTGATATGTGGTTGTCTCACCTAGATATCTAAAGATGAATGGACTTACAGGTGCCATGTTAATTTGAACCAGTTTCTCACAGCAGGAAAATTACAGCAAATGTGCATTTTTATGTGGATTATAATTAAGGGACATTTTTTGTAGGGGCAAATCAAGTCTGACATTGTTAAGTGGAAATTGCAAACGTTAGAAACCTTTATAAAGCCTTGTAGTGGTTTAATCATTTACCACCATTTCTGAAAATGGATATGTAGTGTATTGAATAAATATCTTCTTATGTTTCCCCATCTGAGCTCAGATTAGATGAGAGATGTAATGTTTGTCTCTGTTGTGTTGAAGCCCAATCAAGCAGGAGAGACCAGCCTCCCCTGTACCCAGCTGTGTGTCCATGAAGAGTGACAAGTCTATGAATCAACCTATATCCTTTAGAGATGGAGACTTTTCTACTGAACAAAGGTAAGAAGAACTCATGGGTCATGGTCAGTCAACCACTCCACAAATTTCTTGTTCACAAACTATAGTTTTGGCAAGTCGGTTAGGACATCTACTTTGTGCATGACACAAGTAATTTTTCCAACAATTGTTTACAGACAGATTATTT
>NW_019946243.1:12497-25150 GCF_002910315.2 Salvelinus sp. IW2-2015 | reverse complement strand
CTTTCACTTATAATTCACTGTATCACAATTCCAGTGGGTCAGAAGTTTACATACACTAAGTTGACTGTGCCTTTAAACAGCTTGAAAAAATTCCAGAAAATTATGTCATGGCTTTAGAAGATTCTGATAGGCTAATTGACATAATTTGAGTCAATTGGAGTGGTTGGTACATGTGGATGTTTTTCAAAGCCTACCTTCAAACTCAGTGCCTCTTTGCTTGACATCATGGGAAAATCAAAAGAAATCAGCCAAGACCTCAGAAAAAAAATTGTAGACCTCCACAAGTCTGGTTCATCCTTGGGAGCAATTTCCAAAAGCCTGAAGGTACCACGTTCATCTGTACAAACAATAGTACGCAAGTATAAACACCATGGGACCACGCAGCTGTCATACCGCTCAGGGAGACGCGTTCTGTCTCCTAGAGATTAACATACTTTGGTGCGAAAAGTGCAAATCAATCCCAGACAACAGCGAAGAACCTTGTGAAAGATGCTGGAGGAAACAGGTACAAAAGTATCTATATCCACAGTAAAACGAGTCATATATCGACATAACCTGAAAGGCCGCTCAGCAAGAAAGAAGCCACTGCTCCAAAACAGCCATAAAAAAGCCAGACTATGGTTTGCAACTGCACATGGGGACAAAGATCATACCTTTGGAGAAATGTTCTCTGGTCTGATGAAACAAAAAATAGAACTGTTTTGGCCATAATGACCATCATTATGTTTGGAGGAAAAGGGGGAGGCTTGCAGCCGGAACACCATCCCAACCGTGAAGCACGGGGGTGGCAGCTTGCTTTGCTGCAGGAGGGACTGGTGCACTTCACAAAATAGATGGCATCCAATTTGTAAGTCGCTCTGGATAAGAGCGTCTGCTAAATGACTTAAATGTAAATGTAAATGTTAACAACACTGTCTCTAGTCATTTCTCCTCTCCCATTTTCCCATTTCTTTTTGTTGTTTTCATAATCCATAGGCTCATCTTTTGTCCATTTTCATAGTCCTAAAACAATATTAAACAAACCCAACACAACATAACATTCCCTCCCTCCCTCTGTGTGGTGTGTGGTGTGTGTGTGTGTGTGTGTGTGTGTGTGTGTGTGTGTGTGTGTGTATGTGTGTGGTGTGTGGTGTGTGTGTGTGTGTGTGTGTGTGTGTGTGTGTGGTGTGTGTGTGTGGTGTGTGTGTGTGTGTGTGTGTTTGTGTGTGTGAGAGAGAGAGCACTCCCTGGATGAGGAGATGTAATCTCATGTTTTGTCCACAGAAACCAACAGGAGAGATCAGAGTCAGAGATTCTCAGTGGTCAGTCTTCCCGAGTCATCAAACAGACCTGGCCTCCATATTCAGTGTATGGTGGTCCTGTTATCTACATTTGTTTTTGTTTACCTCAAGTAAGTTGATCTGCCAATCATTCATTAATGTGTTAATGAGAAACATTTGTTCTCTTGCTTAACTTATTTACGTTATTTTATTTCAGTTGCTTGAAGAGAATATTATGACATTTGTGAAGAACGAGCTGAAGATGTTCAAGAGATTCTTAGTCCAGAACTCCCAGAAGGCTTTGAGAGTCAGAAGCAGGATAAGGAAGTGGTGGACGCTGAAGATGAGAAGCAGGAGAGCAGTGCCAGAGAGGGGGCTCTGAAGATCACACTGCACGTCCTGAGGAAAATGAACCAGAAGGAGCTTGCTGACACACTGGAGAAATGTAAGAGCCTCATGTTGAATGCTGTTTTATAACATTTAAAAGCTGTAACTAAAGTACAGCTAAAGTAGCTGTGTAACTCAATGATATTGTAGCAGCCTTAACACAAACACTCGTGACCTCATCAAGTAGCAGCAGGGATGTGTTGTGGTGATTAATTTAGAGAGAGAGACAACATTAATAATACCATCATAATACCAATAATAATATGAATCAGTCACACCGCTCTGTAATGCATTATGAAAACATTTACACATTTATACAGTCAGAGAATAAATAATTCTAATTTAAAATTTATAACAGTCCGACAATACTGTAGGCATTAAAACAGACGTAATATTAATATCCTCTGTGTTATTTCTAGATTCAGATGAGCTTGCTGTATTTGCCACGTGAACTCAAATCTAATCTAAAGAAGAAGTTTTCAATGTGTATTTGAGGGGATCGCTAAACAAGGAACCCAACACTTCTCAATAAGATCTACACAGAGCTCTACATCACAGAGGGTGGAACAGGAGAGGTCAATAATGAACATGAGCTGAGACAGATTGAGACAACAACCAGGAAACAAGCAAGACCAGAGACTCCAATCAAATGTAACGACATCTTCAAACCCTTAACTGGACAAGACAAAATTATCAGAACTGTGCTGACAAAGGGAGTCGCTGGCATTGGAAAAACAGTCTCTGTGCAGAAGTTCATTCTGGACTGGGCTGAAGGAAAAGAAAATCAGGATGTCCAATTTGTATTTTCATTCCCTTTCCGGGAGCTGAATTTGATGAAAGGGGGCAACACACTTTCATTGAACTTCTTAATCACTTTCAATGGAAACCAAACAATCAGGAATCTCCAACTACGACAGTACAAGTTCTGTTCATCTTTGATGGTCTGGATGAGTGCCGACTGCCCCTAGACTTCCAGAAGAACAAGATCTGTTGTGACGTCTCAAAGTCAACCTCAGTGGATGTTCTGCTGACAAATCTCATCAGGGGAAATCTGCTTCCCTCTGCTCTCCTCTGGATAACTACCCGACCTGCAGCAGCCGATAAGATCCCTTCAGTGTGTGTTGACCAGGTAACAGAGGTACGAGGGTTCAATGACCCACAGAAGGAGGGTACTTCAGGAAGAGATTCAGTGCTGAGGACCTGGCCAGCAGAATCATCTCACACATAAAGACATCAAGGAGCCTCCACATCATGTGCCACATTCCAGTCTTCTGTTGGATTTCTGCAACAGTTCTTGAACACCTGCTGAACATAAGGGAGAAGAGATGCCCAGACTCTGACTGAGATGTACACACACCTTGTTGTGTTTCATCCACAACAAGAAGAATGAAAAGTATCTTGGGAATGAAGAGACAGGTCCACACTGGAATAAAGAGAACGTTCTGTCACTGGGAAAACTGGCTTTTCAACAGCTTGTGACGGGCAACCTAATTTTCTATGAAGAAGACCTGAAAGAGGCTGGCATTGATGTCAATGAAGCCTCAGTGTACTCAGGATTGTGCAACAGCTCTTTAAAGAGGAATGTGTGCTGTACCAGGACAGGGTGTACTGCTTTGTTCATCTGAGCATTCAGGGTTTCTGGCTGCTGTATATGTGTTCCTCTCATTCATCAACAACAACGAGAATCTAATTGACAAACTGCAAACAAACGAAAAAGCCTGAAGTTACTTTCTACAAGAGTGCTGTGGATAAAGCCTTACAAAGTGAGACGGGACACCTGGACCTTTTCCTCCGCTTCCTTCTGGGCCTTCCACTGGAGTCCAATCAGAAGCACTTACGGGGTCTACTGACAAAGACAAGAAGCAGCTCAAAGAGCCATGAAGAAACAGTCAAGTACATCAAGGAGAAGATCAGGGAGATCCCTCTCCAGAGAGGAGATCAATCTGTTCCACTGTCTGAATGAACTGAATGACCATTCTCTAGTGGAGGAGATCCAAAGCTACCTGAGATCAGGAAGTCTCTCTACAGCTGAGGTCAGTATTCCTGTAGTTGGTCAACAAGTGATAACTGTTCACCAGATCCACATGTGTTTACCAGGCACACATAGTCCACACCATATGTGTTTGGACAGTGAAGAATGCATTTTTAAATTTGGCGCTTTACTCCATCCCGCATGTTGGATTTGAGATAGAATATTTCATTTTAGGTGACAGTACAGCATGTTTTATTTAAAGGTGTTCATACATATACTGTACCAGTCAAAAGTTTGGACACACCTACTCATTCAAGGGTTTTTCTTTATTTTTACTATTTTCTACATTGTACAATAGTACTGTAGACATCAAAACTATGAAATAGCACATATGGAATCATGTAGTAACCAAAAAAGTGTTAAACAAATCAAAATATTTTTTATATTTGAGTTTCTTCAAATTAGTCACCTTTGCCTTGATGACAGCTTTGCACACTCTTGGCATTCTCTCAACCAGCTTCATGAGGTAGTCACCTGGAATGCATTTCAATGAACAGGTGTGTAAATTAAAAGTTAATTTATTTCCATCTTAATGCATTTGGGGGTATGGAGATGATAGCCCTATTTGGTAAAATACCAAGTCCATATTATGGCAAGAACAGCTCAAATAAACAAATAGAAACAACAATACATAATTACTTTAATAACCTCTTATGGATCTGCTCCTTTTTTTCAATTTTGGCCAAAAAAATACTAACTGCCTGTAGCTCAGGCCATGAAGCAAGGATCTGCATATTCTTGGTAACATTTCAAAGGAAACACTTTGAAGTTTGTGTAAATGTGAAAGGAATGTAGGAGAATATAACACAATTAAATCTGGTAAAAGTTAATAAAAATGAAAAAAACATTGTTTTCTTGTATTTTCTTTGTACCATCATCTTTGAAATGCAAGAGAAAGGCCATAATATATTATTCCAGCTCAGGTGCAATTTTGATTTGGGCCACGAGATGGCAGCAGTGTATGTGCAAAGTTTTCTTATGATTTTGGACTGTTTAATGAAGAAAAATACAAATCCCTTTTGTATTTGAACTAAATCCAAAGACCGCCCCTGAGCCCATTTAGGGTCAGACATCCAAGGACAGCCCCTTCCTGCTATCCGAATAAAAGCTCAACTCTGAGAAATTATCATTAGACCATGTTTTTCTCCATAGGAGAACGAAGGTTAAGTACCATTGCTGAATCTTTAACCATACCAYGTGGTTAAACTCTTAGACGAATAAGAACAAGTCCTTGATATTGACTACTAGTCTGCAGCTAGGAATTTGGTATCATTGAACGCGAAGAAAGACAACCGCCGAAATATCCATTCTATAACGAATGTCACTCTGAACTATCCACAATAAACAAAGACAGAAAGACGGACCAAACTCTCCAACAAAAACTAACTTCTCTCCAGCAGCGTCAAGAACGACACACAATGAGCGTAAATATATATATATTGATTGCAATTGTTCCGAATGAGTGAGCGTTCATGTGTAAGGATTAGCATGTTCAATTGTTATAATTATTGGACTCTGTAGTGACTTCTTAGTCGAACCACAATTTCTCTTTGTCTAACAAGCCGCCATGCCGGTTCAGCCCACTAAGGCCATATTTCTCCCATCATTTCATGTAACCATTTTTAAGTTGTGTTTTTGTTGTTTATGCATTTCTTGTGAATTAATTAGTTAGTAATAAATAAAGTGGATCTTAAGGGACAATTGGATGTATGGACATGACTATAGCTGAAAACTGGTTCGTTGCAGATTACACCAACAATTTACGACGTTTCTGGAAGAGACTAACGTGAGGTAAAATAAATTAAATCATTAATCAAGACTAAATTGATCAGATATGAAAATATTCCTGGAAAGGATTATATTGGGAAATGAGATAACTTTGTTATCCTGACTACTTTGCCCTGGTGGCTCCAAATTCATAAGTTAATTAGTATACGTTCATTACTACAAGTGATCCGGCAGTATCCCTAATTACAGGAATCTTTGATAACAAACTAAGTCTTCAATTTAATATAGCAAAGACACGACAGAGACTAACTTATCAACATGAATAATACAACAGAAACATTTCATTCATCGAAACCACCCAAACGTTATTCTGTTTCAGTGAAATACAGAATACCGGTTACGTGTTTTCCTTCTAACGGGTGGCATCCGATAAGTCGGGTACATAAATTATTACGCTGTACATTGCTACAACCTCAATGTGTATAGTATAATTAGGAAATAACTTCTGCAAAATTAGTTCGCAACGCAGCAGGCGGCCCAAAAACTTTTGAACCACTATTACCCTGAACTCTGCGTTGCAAATGAATGCAAGAGCAAGTCACTTGACACAAAAATTCCTAGTTTCATATTGCCTGGCGCCTAACCTTTGGATTTCTTTTAAACTAATTATGCAGCGTTTAAAAATTTATACTTTGTGTATTGATTTGAACGAAACGGCATTGATGTTATGTTAGGACATTCGTGCACCGATTGTGGACCCTTTTTTTCGCAACTGTGTGCTTGTTAAATCACCCAGCTTTGCGCAAAGTAGCCTACAATATGTTCAATGACTAAAAGTTAACAGGCACCCGCATTATTATATGCAACGCAGGACAAGCTAGAATAAAACTAGTATACATCAACCATGGTAGTTAACTAGTGATTATGTTAAGATGATTGGTTTTTTATTAAGATATGTTTTAATGCTAGCTTAGCATCCTTAACCTTGGACTCCTCTGACTCCACCATTCGCATACACAGGTAGTCAGCCTGCCAAGCAGTCTCCTGGATGGAGTGCAATGTAATCGGCCATGCTCCACTCGGTGTCCCATCAAATTGCAGAATTACCGATATGGTATAAACTTTAAATCGGAACCTAATAATCGGCCATTGCCATTTAAATCGTCGACCTCTTTTGACGTTAGTACTCAATACAATACAAATCTGATATCTCACTGTCGTCTTTCTGACTGATCCTGCTTTTATTAAACTTTGGCTTTGTCAGTACTCAGTATTTTGTTAATATACATTTTCTATCTGCAGGCAAATACATTTGCATCATTGGTAATGTTCTAAATAATGAAACATCCATCTTATGAATAGATATGGAAGGTTTCAGGACACTGAGGTATTCTGAATATTTAGAAAAAAATATACTGCCAACTTTCCCCACCAAAAAAAATAGCCAGAGCCGAATTTAATATGATTTTATCTTGCAGCTTCTGTTACGCCTGTGCACGTCACAGCAGGAAGGCCTGTGCTTGATCCTGGGTTCACGCTCTGAGGGGTCAACCACCTGCACACCTGTAGAGAAAGAGCTTGGACCTGACCTCTACTAATTCACCCATGGAGACTACAGGAAGTCAGACGCGCATCCTGCTGGGACTTGGCGATCCAACACCTCAGACTGGGAGAAACTCAAGATGCTAGAAGGGTTACATTGTAATGTTCATATCAGAACTGGTTTGACTTCATCAGGTCTACGTTAGACAAACTATCTTACCACCACTTTGAGACAAATTATATCTATGTTTGGCGAATCTGTGTCTTGGAATTTGTTTTGGCTGTTTGTGTTGTGTGTTGTGTTACAAATGTGTTTTGTGTGTGTTGTTGTGTGTGTGTGGTGTGTGTGTGTCGGTGTGTGTGTGTGTGTGTGTGTGTGTGTGTGGGTTGTGTGTGTGTGTGTGTGTGTGTTATGTATGTATGTGGTGTGTGTGTGTGCTGGGTGTGTGTGTGTGTGTGTGTGTGTGTGCTTGTGTGTGTGTGTGTGTCTGTATTTGTGTGCCTGTGTGTGTGTTGTCTGTGGTGGGTGCTGTTGTCGTGACGTCGAATTCGCTGTGTGATAGTGTGTGCTGTGGTGTTGTGTGTGTGTGTGTGTGTGTGTGTGCCATGTGTGGTTGTATGTGTGTTGTATGTGAGTTCCCGTGTTATCACTCAACCTATGTCTGTTTCTTCTGTCTAACCGCTACAAGTGGTGGAACATGGTGAGAGAGTACACAATGATAACCTGGGCTTAGGAAAATTGTGAGGTGACTGCCATGAAGAATGACTAATGAATAGTCTTCAATTAAGCTTACAGTCAAGGTTTTCAGTCAGGGTTAAGTTCAAAAGACCACCAAGCAGAATACCAATCGATTACAGAAAGGCAGATAATCTAGGGACACCAAAGTTGTACAAGAGTTGCTTTTGACATTCGTGTGTGTGTGTTGTGTGTGTGTGTGTGGTGTGTCTTGTGTCAAATCAAATCATAATCAATCAAATTATTTTAGTCACATACACATAGTTAGCAGATGTTTATGCGAGGTAGCGAAATGCTTGTGTCTTAGTTCGACCAATGCGTAAGTAATAACCAACAGAATCTAAATCCTAACAATTTCCCACTACTAACTACCTTGTACACACACAACACAAGTGTAATAGGGATAAAGAAATTATGTACATAAAAAAGATATGATGAATGAAGTGGTGGTTACACGAACGGCATGGCAGAATGCAGTGGTAGATGGTTATAGACAGTCAGACGGTATATACGTATGAGATGAGCTACTGTAGGCTATGTAAAGCAGAAAGTGCATAGCCTAAGGGCGTTAGTGGTACCATGTGTATTGAATAAAGATGGCAAGATGGCTAGTAATGCGATCCTATAGAGTACAGTATATACATATGAGGATGGGTAATGTGGGCTATAGTAACATTGTATTAAGGGCATTGCTTTAAAGTGGCTAGTGGTGACATGTTACATAATTTTCCATCAATTCCATTTTTAAAGTGGCTGGAGTTAGTCAGTTATGTTGCAAGGGCCCCGCTAAATTGTGCATGTGGTGGCTGTGTTTAACAGTCTGATGGCCCTTGAGATAGTAGAGTATACTGTTTCTCAGTCTCTTCTGGTCCCTGCTTGATGCACCTGTTACGACCTCGCCTTTCTGATGATAGGCGGGGTGTGAACACGGCATGCTTGGGGGTTGTTGTCGTGATTGCATTCTTATATGGCCTTCCTGTGACATCGCGCAGTGGATTAGGTGTCCGAGAGGCAAGTAGTTGCGTTCCCGTGATGCGCTTCTGCAAAACAACTCACTACCCCTCTGGTAGGCCTTCGGTTAGTGGCGGCTGAACGAAGGCAGTTAGCGCAAAACAGTACGTCAGGCACCCCACCAGCGAGGTCGGATTACGTCGGCCCGACAGGTTATCGGTCACCCCGGATATTGATGCATTGTGCCATACTGTAGAAGCTTTGTGAGTGCTCTCTTGAGGCTGTCACAGAAACAGAACGCCCCCAATTCTCACGCCCCAAGCCTCCTGAGCATGAAGACCAGCTGGGCTGCCCTGCCCCGCCCTATCTCACACACCGTCAGTCGTCGCAAGATGCCTGGAACAATTCCGAGTAATGTGACGTAGATGTAGTACACACGAGAGGGAACTTAAAAACTTTTCCACCTTCCCTCCACTTATGACCCGTCGAATGTGATAGAATTGAGGGGGCATGCTCCCTCTGCTGTTCTTCCTGAAGTCCACAAATCATCCCTTTTTCCGTTGAACGTTAGAGTAATGAGCGTTGATTTTCCTGACACCACACTCCCGAGGGCCCTCACCTCTCCTGTAAGGCCGTCTACCGTCGTTGGTGTGATCAAGGCCTACCACTGTACCGGTCCACCGCAAACTTCGATGATTGAGTTGGAGGCAGTAGCATGCACTGCGTCGTGTGGGTGTAACAGGGAAGACAGGAAGAGGCTCAGAAACGCACCCTTGTCTCTATGTGGGCCCAGGTGTTGAGATCAGGCGTGGTGGAGATGTTGCTTACCCATACCCTCACCACCTGGGGGGCGTGGCCCGTTCAGGAAGTCCAGGACCCAGTTGCACCAGGCGGTCGGGTCGAGACCCAGTGGTCTTCGAGGTTTGATAGACGTAAGTTAAGAGGTATATGGTAGTATAAATCCTGAGCTGGATTGTCTTTACATCGATGAACAGAGGCACACATATATCTCACATAGGGTTAATTCCTCTTGTCCAGTATGGTCTAAAGTGGGCAGTGTGCAAGCTAGCATTTTTCAGGCGTTGCGATCTGCGTCGTCTAGTGACCTATTGGGTCGGGTAAGTCTTAAATTGGTAGATGGTTCCGTCTTAGGTCTGACCTGTGGTTTCGTGTGTAATTAAGGGGTTGGACCCGTGATCATGGCCTTGACTAGTCTCTCAAAGCACTTATGATGACGAGAAGTGAAGTGCTACGTAGTGTCTAGTCTCTAGTCGTGTTAGCTCAGTTACGCTCTGCTTGTCTTAGGAACAAAGGGAACAATGGAATGGCCTACAATTACAAGCATGTGGGGAACGCAGCGGGATATAAGAATAGAAGTTGATTGATGAATATAGTCCGCATACAAACAACACCAAAAGCCAGGCTGGGTCCTTGCGTACAATGCCTCTTGAAGACGCGCGTGGGCAATTGCCGGTTCTGGGCCTGCAGCCTTGCGAGGGTTAACACGTTTAAATCGCTTTTACTCACCTCGGCTGCAGTGAAGGGAGACCCGCAGGTATTGGTAGGGCCGTTTGGATCCAGAGCTGGCCACTGTATTTGTTCCGTCAAAGCGGGCAAAAAAAGTTGTCTTGCTGGTGGGAGCCAAGGCGATCTCCTGGTCGCTCGAGTCGGTGGGCTGGTTTCTTTTGCATATACGAACAGTTCGATGATTTGAACTGCTAGACTCCTTGCCATCTAACCTCTTGTGTTCTGGAGCGGAAACACGGTTGAATTCAACCTCGAGTTTTGTACTCGTGATACGTGTGGACTTAGCCTGTTTTGATTGCCTATGTCGAGGCCAAGAGAATAGCTACCACTAGTTGTCATGTCGGTCATGCTTTTGCCGCGTTCAACCATATGCCCCTTGGTTAAAAGGCGTGTGTCTTCGCGCTTTTCAGATTTCTAAAAACTCCCGACATATGCTGCCGTCCCATCCCTAACGGTCTCTTGGATTTGCTGGACATGTTTATAATCGTTGCTGATGCGGTACCGACATTCGTCAATGCGGACTTCCTATATAGAACTCGGCTCACCGAATCAGCATATTCCGTACAAAATCAGAAATGGTTGTTGGACGACGAAGCGGAAACAATATTCCAATCCGCGTACTGCGATCGAGAGCAGAGTCTTGAAAGCGTGGATTCAGAATTCGGCTCGGTACACAGGAGCTTACTGAACAGAACCTAGAGCCAGCAGCAGCTCTGTCTAGTTTGAAGGTTTTTGTTTGTAGCTGGAAATCACACAAAATTGGGAGTCGTGGTCGCTTTCTGCCGAAAAGGGGCATAGGGGTGGGTGAGAGAGGCCTTATAAGCGTCGCGGAACAACTTAGTTACATCACATAACACAATGGGGTCTTAGTTGATTTTTCCAGCCCTTCGTAGCACAATCGATTATCTCGAGTAGAAGCCTCTCTCTAGGTAGATTTGTCCCTTTTCTGATTAGCTCTTGTCTAAAATTCCCCCAGCTCATCGATGAAGCAGCCCTCAGGGTGTGTGGGTTTCCAGTTACAAGCAGTCAGATAAAGTTCGTTCAGGGCACTCGATGTGGTCTGCTTGGGGGGGGAATGTATTACGGCTAGTGAATTTCATATTGACGAGAAACTTCGCCTTGGTACGATAATGCGGTCGACGATTTTGATTGTGAGGAAGTTCTAGATCAGGTGAACCAGAACGACCTTGAGTTCTTGTGTGTTGTTATGATGAATTCACACACTTCTCGGTTAATCTTAAGGCATAACCCCCCCGCCCCTCTTTCTTACCGGAAAAGATGTTTGTTTCTGTCGGCTCGATGCATAAGAACCAGGCTATGGCTGCACCGGACTCCGTTTAGCGTCCTTGAGTTAGCCAGTTTTCCGTGAAAGCAGAGACGTTGCAATCCCTGATGTCTTCTCTTGGAATGCTACCCCGAGTGCTCGGATCTTCATTCACACCTTATTGTCAAGAGACTGGACATTTGGCGAGTAGTATGCTAGGGGAGTCTGGACGCGGACTCGTGGCCGTTCTCCGAAGCCTGGCCACGGAGACCGCCACGTTTTCCCTTTTTCGGCGTCGCACAGGGGTCGGCCGGCTTGGATCAGAGTCCATGTATTGTGTGGAAGGCAAAACACTGGATCCGTTTTCGGGAAAGTCATATTCCTGGTAGGAACGGATGAATGAGTTTTGTACGTTAATGTTATATTCAGGTAGTTTCCTCACCGACTGTATGTAAATGAACTAGATTACCGGACGGGGTACCGATGGTGTAAGAAATAACACGGTAAAAAAAAACAAAATACTGCATATTTTCCAAGGAACACGAAAGCGACGGCAGCCAATCTCTTTTCGGCGCCCGGAAAGTTGTGTATGTGTGTGTGTGTGTGTCGTGTCTTGTGATGGTGGTTAGTGTCTGTAGCTGTGTTGTGTTTGCTTGGTGTGATGACTGTGCTGGTTCGTTGGACTCGTGGATGTGTGGACAGGAAAATCTAAAATCCAGGAAAATCACATTGTATGATCTTTTTATAGTATTCATTTGCATTTTTGCATAGACATAAAGTATGATTACATCGAAACAGCAAGAACTTAATATCTTGTGTACAGAATACCTTTGTTTGGTTTGCAATATTGTGTATCAGATTGTGGTCGTTGTGTGTGGATCATATTGTTTCCTGTAGTGCTTGACCAGTTTGCTGTATCGACAGGTATTGCACATCCTTGCTTACATCAAGAAAAGGCAGGAGATTTTGGCTCCCCACTCCTCCATACAAAGACCTTCTCCAGCAAGATCCTTCAGGGTTCGGGCGTGCTGATCGCTGACGCAATACGGCACTATTCGCTAGGCTCCCTCCATAAAGATTTCTACTTGCGCGTTTCAGCGTATCAGGGGGAGACTGGCTAGGCACTCCAGGACCTGGATGATGCTTTTACAGGACACACTCCTTAGTTTGCCCTGCTGGCTTGTTTCGGCTCCCCCGTTGTTCACCCCTGCGTCGGACCCACTCCCC
>NW_019946243.1:3239-9066 GCF_002910315.2 Salvelinus sp. IW2-2015 | reverse complement strand
ATTATTAAATGATTTCATAATGTTACTTGCTAGAGAGAAAAAGTACAGTACAAAAGTTTCAATACTGAACCCAGACCAGTTTAAAGAAGAAAATAAGCAGCACATTTGTGGCTTTGCCAAAGGCATTAGGAGACTCCCCAAACATATGGAAGGAGGTACTCTGGTCAGATGAGACAAAAATTTATTTTTTTGGCCATCAAGGAAAACACTATCACCCCAAGAACACCATCCCCACAGTGAAGCAGCATCATGCTGTGGGGATGTTTTTCATCGGCAGGGACTGGGAAACTGGTCAGAATTGAAGGAATGATGGATGCGCTAAATACAGGGAAATTCTTGAGGGAAACCTGTTTCAGTCTTCCAGAGATTTGAGACTGGGCCGGAGGTTCAACTTCCAMCAGCACAATGACCCTAAGCATACTGCTAAAGCAACACTTGAGTGGTTTAAGGGGGAACATTTGAAATGTTTCCCCTAAATGTGGAATGGCCTAGTGAAAGCCCAGACCTCAATCCAATTGAGAATCTGTGGTATGACTTAAAGATTGCTGTAKACCAGTGGAACCCATCCAACTTGAAGGAGCTGGAGCAGTTTTGCTTTGAAGAATGGGCAAAAATCCCAGTGGCTAAATGTGCCAAGCTTATAGAGACAAACCCCAAAAGACTTGCAGCTGTAATTGCTGCAAAAGGTGGCTCTACAAAGTTTTGACTTTGGGGGGGGGCAAATAGTTATAAACTTTCAAGTTTTCAGCTTTTTTTTGTCTTATTTCTTGTTTGTTTCACAATAAAAATATTTTGCATCTTCAAAGTCTTAGGCATGTTGTGTAAATCAAATGAAAGAAACCCAAAAAAAATCTATTTTAATTGCAGGTTGTAAGGCAACAAAGTAGGAAAAATGTCAAGGGGGATGAAAACTTTCGCAAGCCACTGTACATCTCTTTCACCATTTAGAAAACTTTAAGCACTTTAAGTATCAAGTCCCACCTATTTGAAAATATTATAAGAATTCTGACTAGAGGTCAACGATTAATTAGCATGGTCGATTAAATAGGTCCGATTTCAAGTTTTCATAACAATCGGTCGCCGATTACAAACGGCGATTATGGTGATTATGATTAAATTGCAATCCACGAGGAAACTGCGTGGCAGGCTGACCACCTGTTACGCGAGTGCAGCAGTAAGCCAAAGTAAGTTGCTAGCTAGCATTAAACTTATCTTACAAAAAACAATCACTCTTCACATAATCACTAGGTTAACTACACATGGTTGATGATATTACTAGGTTAACTAGCTTGTCCTGCGTTGCATATAATCAATGCAGTGGCTGTTAATTTATCATCAAATCGAATACTTCAACTTCGCCAAACAGATGACAAAAGCGCATTGCCGGYAAAAAAAGCACAATCTTTGCACAAATGTACCTAACCATAAACATCAATGGACTTCTTAAAATCAATGATGATCTGCTGCCAGGCCTCATCACTGAATTCTTCTAAGTACTCTCTCCTTCTGTGGGGTATTGAACCCTCGTACCTTCTGTTCACCTGCGTCAACACACTCTGAAGGTATCTGTTGGCTGCTGCTGCAGGTCGGGTAGTTATCCAGAGGAGAGAGAGGAGCAGGATTTCCGCTTGATGAGATTTGTCAGCAGAAAATCCACTGAGGTAATCTGTGACGTCCCAACAGATCTTGTATTATATAGAAGTCTAGTCAGTCGGCACCATCCAAGACCATCAAAGATGAACAGAAACTTTGTTACTTGTCGTAGTTGGAGATCTTGATTGTTTGGTTTCCATTGAGAAGTGGAATGAGAAGCTCAATCAAAGTGTGTTTTTCCCTTTCATCAAAGTTAGCTCCCGGAAAAGGAATAAACACACAAGGACATCCTGATTTGCTTTTCCTTCAGGCCCAGTCCAGAATGAACTTGCACAGAAGACTGTTTCCATCAGCCAAGGACTCCTCTTTGTCAGACACAGTCTGATAAGTTTGTCTCTGTCCAGTTAAGGGTTTGAAATGTCGTTACATTTGATTGCAATCTCGGTCTTGCTTGTTTCCTGTTGTTGTCTCAATCTGTCAGCTCATGTTCGATTAGTGAACCTCTCCTGTTCCACCTCTGTGATGTAGAGCTCTGTGTAGATTTATGAGAAGTGTTGGGTTTCCTTGTTTAGGATCCCCTCAATACAGCATGGAAACTTCTGCTTTAATTAGATTTGAAGTTCAACGTGGCGAAATCAAGCAGGATCATGGCTGAATCTAGAAAATAACACAGGTCTGTTTAAAACTAACTGTATTGTTCGACTGTTAAAATTAAAGTTCAAAAATTCATTTATAATCATATTAATTAAGTTTCAATTAATATCAATTCATTTCTCTTGACTGGTGAACTGCATATAGTTATTATTCGGTATTATTTGATTATTATTAAATGTTGTCCTCTTCTCTAAATTAATCCCCACAACATCCCTTGGCTGCACTTGATGAGGTCACTAGTGTTGTGTTATGGCTGCTACAATATCATTGAGTTACACAGCTACTTAGCTGTACTTTAGCTACAGCTTTTAAATGTTAATAAATCAGCTTCAACATTAGGCAGACAGATCTACATTTCTCCAGTGTGTCAGCAAGCTCCTCTGGTCTTCTTCTCAGCGACCAGTGTGATCTTCAGAGCCCCTCTCTGGCACTGCTCTCCTGCTTCTCATCTTCAGCATCCACCACTTCCTTATCCTGCTTCTGACTCTCAAAGCTTCCGGAGTTCTGGACTAAGAATCCTCTTGAATATCTTCAGCTCTTCTTCACAAAAGTCATAATTGTCTCTTCAAGCAACTGAAATAAATCAAGTAAATAAGTTAGCAAAGAAATAAATGCTTCTCTCATTAACACATTAAATGAAGATTGAACAGATCACTAACTTATTGATGTAAACAAAAAACAAATGTAGCATAACAGATGCACAGTATCACTGAATATGGAGGCCAGGTCTGTTGATGACTCGTGAAGACTGACCACTGAGAATCTCTGACTCTGATCTCTCCTGTTGGTTTCGTGGACAAAACATGAGATTACATCTCCTCATCCAGGGAGTACACACACACACACACACACACACACACACACACACACACAACACACACACACACACACACACACACACACACCACACACACACACACACACACACACACACACACAACACACACACACACACACACACACACACACACACACACACACACACACACACACACACACACACACACAGAGGAATGTTGTGTTTGTTTAATATTGTTTTAGGACTATGAAAATGGACAAAAGGATAGCCTATGGATTATAAAAACAACAGAAAGAATTGTGAAAATCAGGAAGGAGAAATGACTAGAGACAGTGTTGTTTAACTCACTGACCAGACCCATGAGTTCTTCTACCTTTGTCAGTAGAAAAGTATCCCTCTCTAAAGTGTAGAGTTGAAACATAGACCAGTCACTCTTCATGGACACACACTGGAACAGGGGAGGCTGTCTCTCCTGCTTGATTGGGCTTCAACTACAACAGAGAACAAACATTACATCTCTCATCTACTCTGAGTCTCTGACGGGGAAACATAAGAAGAGTTCATTCCAAAACGCTATATATCTATTTTCAGAAACGTTTCATCTAGCTTTTTTTTCTAAAAGACATTTTGAAAGAGCATTGGTGTGTTTTTTCACTATCTAATCAATGGCAATGGGGTTGTTCAATGACAAGACATGTATTTGTTTATAATTTAACACTTATTGTTTCATTCAGAGAGACATTAAATCATGTTTTTTAAAAAAAATGCTATATATCTGCCTCACTCTCAGTGAAATCAGTAGTACTGCTAGGTTTTACACATCGTAAAATATATATCTGCCTCACTCTCAAGAAATCAGTAGTACTGCTAGTTTTAACACAGTAATAATATATATCTGCCTCACCACTCTCAGAGAAATCAGTAGTACTGCTAGGTTTTACACAGAAAAATGTGACCGACCGGCTCGATTCTGTCTTATGTAGCAAAATTTGAAAATATGTTTTTTACATTGCCATAAAAGAAGAGACTCAGAACTAGAAAATGGCATATCATACACTACAGTTGAGGAACAATGGGAAAGTTATTCTGCTTTGAAAGATGATAAACTTGTAACCTCACTTTTTAAAAAATGTCCTTTGAATGTTTTGGTTCTACTGGAGAGCTCTTTGTCCACAGGGGTGTACTTTGGCAGATAATGTCACCACGTAAATATATAGTATATATATTAATTCACTTAATATATGGTGTTTTTGATTGTCAGTTTCATTGTTTGTGCTATAAAGTTTATTTATGGTTGTAAGTGATAAAATGAACTAGAAAATGTTATTAATTACTACTTTAGTAAGGAATTACACATTATTCAGTACTACTGCAGTTGCTACATAATTCCAATAGATGGCGCATAAGACCACAAATGACATTTCAGAAGGTCAGTTTCTCCCTGGATACACCACCACTCCCTCACAGGAAAAACTCCTGTGTGTTTCTTTCTCCCTTTTCCACACTGCTAACGCAAGAGGAAGGCATGAAAAAGCATTTAATAGATTACTGTGAAGTAATATAAGCAAAAAGTTATTTGACAATAAACTTCGGCGTTTCAACACTGTAACAAACTCCGTCGTTATTCCCCAAGATCACCTCAGCCAACTCTGCGCGTAACCGGAAAATATGCTTGGCGCCACACCGAACGTGACGCGGACTGATCTGTACGGGACGCGAACGTTCTGTACGGGGACGCGACAGTTCCAGAACGCGACATGAGCAGTGCAAACACAATCAACTAAACCCAGTCTTTACAGTGGGTTACATTAGTAATATTCATTTTTTATTATTATGTAAAACAAACATTCTATGTTTTTTATATAACAATATGTTGAGATAATGGTCCATATCCACAAAGCGTCTCAGAGTAGAAAATTGGTCGTATAAGTCCTGAGAATAAAGACATTTTAACACTTATGGTATAAATTAAAGCTATGCATGAAGTCTCTAGTCCCACTGTCACGATCGTCTTGAGGTGAAAGAGTGGACCAAGGCGCAGCTGTTGCAAAATACATCTCTTTATTGTGAACAGAGAGAAAAAAACACGAAAACGAACACTATACACAAACTAACAAAAACAACAAATGACCGTGAGAAGCTAAATAACGTAAGTGCACAGACAAGCAACAAACGTTCAACATAGACAATTACCCACCCAACACATGATGCCCATGGCTGCCTTAAATATGGCTCCCAATAGAGACAATAATAAACCACAGCTGTCTCTAATTGAGAACCAATCCAGGCAGCCATAGACATACAAACACCTAGACAAGACATTGCCCCATTAAACCTAAAAAAAACCTAGACAACCCAAAAACACATACTTCCCCATGTCACACCCTGACCTAACTAAAATAATAATGAAAACAAAGATAACTAAGGCCAGGTGTGACACCCACCTAGTCGCAGATATTCAGGACACCTCGTGAGCTGTCCTAAGTAGTTAAGAGTTAACAGCAGGTGCCTTGATAATACTATAGAATAATGCAGTCAGTCAGTGGTTCCTGAGCCACATGTAATTGCGTTGGAGTAGTTAAAGAATGTTTTAAAATGTCTATTAAATCAATCCATAAATAATATAGACAATACATGCTAGATCAAATCCATGAGCTGACAAGGTAAAAATCTGCCCCTGAACAAGGCAGTTAACCCACTGTTCCTAGGCTGTCATTGTAAATAACATCTGCTAACCAATGTGTATGTGACCAATACAATTTGATTTATATCTGGGACTAA
>NW_019946243.1:0-3214 GCF_002910315.2 Salvelinus sp. IW2-2015 | reverse complement strand
TACATAGAAAGTATATATTTTTAAACCTGCAGATTTAGTTAATCTTTAGGGTAGGGGCAGCATTTTCACGTTTGGATGAAAAGCATACCCCAAATTCAACTGCCAGCTACTCATCCCCAGGAGATAAGATATGCATATTATTAGTTTATTTGGATAGAAAACACTCTGAAGTTTCTAAAACTGTTTGAATCATGTCTGTGAGTATAACATAACGTATTTAGCAGGCGAAACCCCGAGGACAAACCATTTCAGATTAGTTTTTTGTTGTTGAGGTCACTGTCTTTTCAATTAGTTCATTGGGAAAACCAGATTTCTAAGCGAATTGCTTGCAGTTCCTACGGCTTCCACTGGATGTCAACAGTCCTGAGAAATAGGTTGAGGTTATTCCTTTGTGTATAAAGACTATACGGCCATCTTGAAGTCGAGCACTCCAGGGGTCCTAGACATGCGTTCAATCAAACAGAAGGCATGCAACATTTAGTTTTAGTCCTGTATTGAACACAGATCATCCCGTCTTCAATTTTATCGATTATTAACGTAAAAAAAATACCTAAAGTTGTATTACAAAAGTAGTTTGACATTTTTGCAAAGTTTACAGTAAGACCTTTGGAGATATTTTGTTGTCACGTTTTGAGCAAGTGGAACCTGTGTTTTTCTGGAATCAAAGCGCGCCAAATAAATGATGACATTTTGGATAGTATATCAGTCGAATCGGAATTAATCGAACAAAAGACCCATTTGTGATGTTTAAGGACGACATATGTTGGCGGTACCCTTCCTGTCGAAAGTGCCACAACAGAAGCTCGTCAGAAGGATGAGACAGGAGACACATAAGATTATATTTTTATTTCTGCACTTTGCTTGCTCGCGTCTGCAGTGGAAATATGGCTTCTCTCTTTTGCATTGACTATTAGTGCTTATAATCTAGGTTGTATTCTTGCAGATAGTCTTGCAATCGTTGATTCTGGATTCAACCTGGAAAAAAAGCCTCTTGGAAAATGACGTGATCACCATTTTCCATATGTGTCTTTGATCCATGTGTAGCTGGACTCACAACGCCCAGAGGTGTATTGGACCTGGAATTCGTTTGTTTATGTGTTGGTCTTATGTTCTGTGTTTGTAAACTCCAGCTCAGATGATCGAGCTAAAAACCTTCAAAGTAACTGTCCAGTGTTTCCAGATTTATATGAAATGTACTAAAATATGAGTGAAATAGTTTTCCGTCTAAAAAAATGGTAATTCAGTTTTACATTTTTTATTTTATATCACCTTTATTTAACCAGGTAGGCCAGTTGAGAACAAGTTCTCATTTACAATTGCGACCTGGCCAAGATAAAGCAAAGCAGTGCGACAAAAACAACAACACAAAGTTACACATGGGATAAGCAAACGTTCAGTCAATAACACAATACAAAAGTATATGTACAGTGTGTGCAAATGTAGTAAGATTAGGGAAGTAAGGCAATAAATATGCCATAGAGGCATAGTGGTGTTGGCTTTGGGGATGACCAGTGAAATATACCTGCTGGAGCATGTGCTACGGGTGGGTGTTGCTATGGTGACCAGTGAGCTGAGATAAGGCGTGGCTTTACCTAGCAAAGACTTACAGATGACCTGGAGCCAGATGGTTTGGCGACGAGTATGAAGCGATGGCCAGCCAACAACAGCATACAGGTCACAGTGGTGGGTAGTATAAGGGACTTTGGTGACAAAACGGATGGCACTGTGATGGACTACATCCAATTTATTGAGTAGGGTGTTGGAGGCTATTTTGTAGATGACATCGCCGAAGTCAAGGATCGGTAGGATGGTCAGTTTTACGAGGGTAAGTTTGGCAGCATGAATGAAGGAGGCTTTGTTGCGAAATAGGAAGCCGATTCTAGATTTAATTTTGGATTGGAGATGCTAAATACTAGTCTGGAAGGAGAGTTCACAGTCTAACCAGACACCAAGGTATTTGTAGTTGTCCACATATTCTAAGTCAGAACCGGCCAGAATAGTAATGCTAGATGGGCGGGCAGGTGCGGGCAGCAATCGGTTGAAGAGCATGCATTTAGTTTTACTTGCATTCAAGAGCAGTTGGAGGCCACGGAAGGAGTGCTGTATGGCATTGAAGCTTGTTTGGAGGTTTGTTAACACAGAGTCCAAGGAAGGGCCCATAGTATAAAGAATGGTGTCGTCTGCATAGAGGTGGATCAGAGAATCACCAGCAGCAAGAGCAACATCATTGATATATACGATATTATACAAGAAGAGGTCGGCCCGAAATTGAACCCTGTGGCACCCCATAGAGACTGCCAGAGGTCCGGACAACAGGCCCCCCCGATTGACACACGGAACTCTATCAAGAAAGAAGTAGTTGGTGAACCAGCGAGGCAATCATTTGAGAAACCAGTATTCTGTTGAATGGAATGGTGTGGGCGTACAACACAGAATGCTGTGGGCGTATAATGATCATTACCAAATAATCTCATAATAGGACCGCTGATGGGTCAGCTCTGCCAAAGAGCCAACATTGAATCATGTTCATAGTGACGAAATAGCAGCGGTTTTTTAAAACGGTCGAGTTGAGATTCAAGTTGGGTTGAGTTTAAAAAAAAAAATCTCATTTATGCTCTGGCCACAAAATCAGGTAAGGAGTGTGTCAACAACTTATTTGGGTGAGTTACAGAATATAATACTTAAAAAGTTAAGATTTTTTTACAACCTTTTCTGTTTTGTGTCTGGATTTGTGAACCTGTGTTAAATTTTGAACACAAACACGCTATTTGTTATCAATACCATGAGTATTTACTCTGTGATTGAAGAAATGTCTACCTTGTTGCATGTAAATTGGCAAGTATCATAGAGTTGGAGTCCTTCATGGACAGACTGCTGTCTCTCTGTGAATACATACCTGGTATTAACTCATGAGTACTACTTACCTGTAAATGCAGAAAGTCTCCATCTTCTGCACATCATGAGAAAAGGTCCATGAGACCGTCACTCTTCATGGAACAGACAGCTGGGTGAGTCCTGGTCTCATCCTGAGGATTGGGCTCAACCACAACAGAAACAGACCCTTCAGTCCTAATCTAGACTAAGAGTGATGGAGGTCATGTCACTGATACCAGGTCAGAGACAACATATGTAGTAATAAAACAGTGCAAGAGATTTAATGTCTGTCCCCAGGTCCCCCAGTGCCCCCACAGCGTCCCCACAGTGTCCCCAAACA
>NW_019946242.1:47077-66673 GCF_002910315.2 Salvelinus sp. IW2-2015 | reverse complement strand
CCCCCCCCCCCCCCCCCACAAAAACTATATGTTTTTCCCCACAAGATATATGCTAAATCACCACTGCTAACGATTGAGACATAACCCTGTTGGCTTGCTCCAAAGAATGGAGGGTGGTGAAGAGACAGGGTATATACTAACTGTAGTTGTGCTGTTAGACCAGGGTATATATTAACTGTAGTAGTCCTGGTAGACCAGGGTATATATTAACTATAATAGTCCTGGTAGACCAGGGTATGTATTAACTATGATAGTCTGGTAGACCAGGGTATGTATTAACTATAATAGTCCTGGTAGACCAGGGTATATATTAACTATATAGTCCTGATAGACCAGGGTATATATTAACTATAATAGTCCTGGTAGACCAGGGTATATATTAACTATAATAGTCCTGGTAGACCAGGGTATATATAACTATAATAGTCCTGGTACAGGGTATGTATTAACTATAATAGTCCTGGTAGACCAGGTATATATTAACTATAATAGTCCTGGTAGCCAGGGTATGTATTAACTATAATAGTCCTGGTAGACCAGGGTATATATTAACTATAATAGTCCTGTAGACCAGGGTATGTATTAACTATAATAGTCCTGGTAGACCAGGGTATATATTAACTATAATAGTCCTGGTAGACAGGGTATATATTAACTATATAGTCCTGGTAGACCAGGGTATGTATTAACTATAATAGTCCTGGTAGACCAGGGTATATATTAACTATAATAGTCCTGGTAGACCAGGTATGTATTAACTATAAGTCCTGGTAGACCAGGGTATGTATTAACTATAATAGTCCTGGTAGACCAGGGTATGTATTAACTATAATAGTCCTGGTAGACCAGGTATTGTATTAACTATAATGGTCCTGGTAGACCAGGGTATGTATTAACTATAATGGTCCTGGTAGACCAGGGTATGTATTAACTATAATAGTCCTGGTAGACCAGGGTATGTATTAACTATAATAGTCCTGGTAGACCAGGGTATGTATTAACTATAATAGTCCTGGTAGACCAGGGTATGTATTAACTATAATAGTCCTGGTAGACCAGGGTATGATTAACTATATGGTCCTGGTAGACCAGGGTATTATTAACTATAATAGTCCTGGTAGACCAGGGTATATATTAACTATAATAGTCCTGATAGACCAGGGTATATATTAACTATAATAGTCCTGGTAGACCAGGGTATGTATTAAACTATAATGGTCCTGGTAGACCAGGGTATGTATTAACTAGAATGGTCCTGGTAGACCAGGGTATGTATTAACTATAATAGTCCTGTAGACCAGGGTATATATTAACTATAATAGTCCTGGTGGACCAGGGTATGTATTAACTGTAATAGTCCTGGTAGACCAGGGTATGTATAACTATAATAGTCCTGTAGACCAGATATATAAACTATAATAGTCCTGGACCAGGGTATGTATTAACTATAATAGTCCTGGTAGACCAGGGTCTGTATTAACTATAATAGTCCTGATAGACCAGGGTATGTATTAACTATGATAGTCCTGGTAGAACAGGGTAGTATTAAGTGTAATAGTCCTGGTAGACCAGGGTATGTATTAACTATAATAGCCCTGGTAGACCAGGGTATGTATTAACTATAATAGTCCTGGTAGACCAGGGTATATATTAACTATAATAGTCCTGATAGACCAGGGTATGTATTAACTATTATAGTCCTGATAGACCAGGGTATGTATTAACTATAATAGTCCTGGTAGACCAGGGTATGTATTAACTATAATAGTCCTGGTAGACCAGGAATATATTAACTATAATGGTCCTGGTAGACCAGGGTATGTATTAACTATAATAGTCCTGGTAGACCAGGGTATGTATTAACTACAATAGTCCTGGTAGACCAGGGTATGTATTAACTATAATAGTCCTGGTAGACCAGGGTATGTATTAACTATAATAGTCCTGGTAGACCAGGGTATGATTAACTATAATAAGTCCTGGAACCAGGGTATGTATTAACTATAATAGTCCTGGTAGACCAGGGTATGTATTAACTATAATAGTCCTGATAGACCAGGGTATGTATTACTATAATAGTCCTGGTAGACCAGGGTATGTATTAACTTTGATAGACCAGGGTATATAAACTATAATAGTCCTGGTAGACCAGGGTATGTATTAACCATGATAGTCCTGGTAGACCAGGGTATGTATTAACTATAATAGTCCTGGTAGACCAGGTATATATTAACTATAATATCCTGATAGACCAGGGTATATATAACTATAATAGTTCCTGGTAGACCAGGTATAATTAACTATAATAGTCCTGGTAGACCAGGGTATATATTAACTATAATAGTCCTGGTAGACCAGGGTATGTATTAACTATAATAGTCCTGGTAGACCAGGGTATATATTAACTATAATAGTCCTGGTAGACCAGGGTATGTATTAACTATAATAGTCCTGGTAGACCAGGGTATTATTAACTATAATAGTCCTGGTAGACCAGGGTATGTATTAACTATAATAGTCCTGGTAGACCAGGGTATATATTAACTATAATAGTCCGGTAGAACAGGGTATATATTAACTATAATAGTCCTGGTAGACCAGGGTATGTATTAACTATAATAGTCCTGTAGACCAGGGTATATATTAACTATAATAGTCCTGGTAGACCAGGTTATGTATTAACTATAATGGTCCTGGTAGACCAGGTATGTATTAACTATAATAGTCCTGGTAGACCAGGGTATGTATTAAACTATAATAGTCCTGGTAGACCAGGGTATGATTAACTATAATGTCCTGGTAGACCAGGGTATGTATTAACTATATGGCCTGGTAGACCAGGGTATGTATTAACTATAATAGTCCTGGTAGACCAGGTATGTATTAACTATAATAGTCCTGGTAGACCAGGGTATGTATTAACTATAATAGTCCTGGTAGACCCAGGGTAATGTATTAACTATAATATTCCTGGTAGACCAGGGTATGTATTAACTATAATGTCCTGGTAGACCAGGGTATGTATTAACTATAATAGTCCTGTAGACCAGGGTATATATTAACTATAATAGTCCTGTAGACCAGGTATATATTAACTATAATAGTCCTGTAGACCAGGGTATGTATTAACTATAATGGTCCTGGTAGACCAGGGTATGTATTAACTAGAATAGTCCTGGTAGACCAGGGTATGTATTAAACTATAATATAGTCCTGGTAGACCAGGTATATATTAACTATAATAGTCCTGGTAGACCAGGTATGTATTAACTTAATAGTCCTGTAGACCAGGGTATTATTAACTATAAAGTCCTGGTGTAGACCAGGGTAGATATTAACTATAATAGTCCTGGTAGACCAGAAGGTATGATTAACTATAATAGTCCTGGTAGACCAGGTATGTATTAACTATAATAGTCTCTGTAGACCAGGGTATGTATTAACTATGATAGTCCTGGTAGACAGGGTATGTATTAAGTTATAGATCCTAGTAGACCAGGGTATGTATTAACTATAATAGCCTGGTAGACCAGGTATGTATTAACTATAATAGTCCTGAGACCAGGGTAATTATTAACTATAATAGTCCTGTGAGACCAGGGTATGTATTAACTATAATAGTCCTGATAGACCAGGGTATGTATTAACTATAATAGTCCTGGCTAGACCAGGGTATTATTAACTTGATAGTCCTGGTAGACCAGGAATATATTAATATAATGTCCTGGTAGACCAGGGTATGTATTAACTATAATAGTCCTGGTAGACCAGGGTATGTATAACTAAATAGTCCTGGTAGACCAGGGTATGTATAACTATAATAGTCCTGGTAGACCAGGGTATGTATTAACTATAATAGTCCTGTAGACCAGGGTATTATTAACTATAATAGTCCTGGTAGACCAGGGTATGTATATAACTATAATAGTCCTGATAGACCAGGGTATGTATTAACTATAATAGTCCTGAGACCAGGGTATGTTATTAACTTTGATGGACCAGGGTTATTAAACTATAATAGTCCTGGTAGACCAGGGTATATATTAACTATAATAGTCCTGATAGACCAGGGTATGTATTAACTATAATAGTCCTGGTAGACCAGAGGGTATGTATTAACTATATATAGCCTGGTAGACCAGGGTATTATTTAACTATAATAGTCCTGATAGACCAGGGTATGTATTAACTATAATGGTCCTGTAGACCAGGGTATGTATTAACTATAATAGTCCTGGTAGACCAGGTATATATTTAACTATAATAGTCCTGGTAGACAGGGTATATTAACTATAATAGTCCTGTAGACCAGGGTATGTATTAACTATAATAGTCCTGGTAGACCAGGTATGTTAACTAAATGCCTGGGACCAGGTATGTATTAAACTATAATAGTCCTGGTAGACCAGGGTATGTATTTAACTATATAAGTCCTGGTAGACAAGAGGTTGTATTAACTATAATAGTCCTGGTGACCAGGGTATGTATAACTTATAAATAGTCCCTGGTAGACCAGGGTATGTATTAACTATAATGGTCCTGTAGACCAGGGTATGTATTAACTATAATAGTCCTGGTAGGACCAGGTATGTATTTAACTATAAAGTTCCTGGTAGACCAGGGGTTGTAGTTAACTATAATAGTCCTTGATGACCAGGGTATGTATTAACTATAGATAGTCCCTGGTAGAACCAGGGTATGTATTAACCTTAATAGTTCCTGGTAGACCAGGGGTATGTATTAACTATAATAGTCCTGGTAGACCAGGGTATGTATTAACTATAATAGTCCTGGTAGACCAGGGTATATATTAACTATAATAGTCCTGATAGACCAGGGTATGTATTAACATAATAGTCCTGATAGACCAGGGTATGTATTAACTATAATAGTCCTGGTAGACCAGGCGTATGTATTTAACTATGATAGTCCTGGTAGACCAGGGAAATTAACTATAATGTCCTGGTAGACCAGGGTATGTATTAACTATAATAGTCCTGGTAGACCAGGTATGATTTAACTAAATATCCTGGTAGACAGGTATGTATTAACTATAATAGTCCTGGGTAGACCAGGTATGTATTAACTAATAATAGTCCTGTAGACCAGGGTATGTATTAACTATAATAGTCCTGGTAGACCACGTGTATGATTAACTTATAATAGTCCTGGTAGACCAGGGTATGTATTAACTATAATAGTCCTGGTAGACCAGGGTATGTATTAACTATGATAGTCCTGGTAGACCAGGGTATATATTAACTATAATAGTCCTGGTAGACCAGGGTATATATTAACTATAATAGTCCTGATAGACCAGGGTTATGTATTAACTATAATAGTCCTGTAGACCAGGTAAATGTATTAACCTATGATGAGTCCTGCGTTAGACCAGGATGTATGTGATTTGAGATCTACATGTCCTGATAGACCAGGGTATGTATTAACTATAATGGGTCCTGATAGACGGTTGCATCCTGAAGCCGGGATAACTTATAGCTGTAGAACCGGATATTAAACTAGGTCACTGTATAGGACCGGGATATGGATATTAACATGATAATATCCTGGTAGAACCAGGGTAATTATGAATACTGTTATATGTCCTGTCTAGACCAGGGTATGTATTAACTGTATAGTCTGGTGACCAGGGTATATAATTAAAATGTAGTTGTCCTGGGTTAGACGCAGGCTACCATAATCTCAACATCTGTAAATTAGTCCACTGGTTAAGGACCAGGAAATATATTTATCTATTTAACCTAGTAGTTATGTTCCTCTACGATCTCCTTTTTTTTTATTTTTTGGGGGGGGTTGCATGCCAGCAAAGCCACTACACAACACTAAACAATACATTAATTGCACTATAACGGTGACAAACGGTGCCCACAAACTGTTAGGGCCTATATAAGTCACAGCCGTGTATATTCCCCCTCAAGCCGATACCACGACGGCCCTCAAAGAACTACACTGGACTCTATGCAAACTGGAAACCACATATCCTGAGGCGGCGTTCATTGTATCTGGGGATTTTAAAAAACCTAATCTGAGAAAACCGCAACCGAAGTTCTACCAAAACATTGACTGTAGCACTCGCTCTAAGAAAACACTGGACCACTGCTACTCAAATTTTCGAAATGCTTTACAAAGCCCTCCCCTGCCCTCCTTTCTTCAAATCTGATCGTGACTCAATTTTGCTCCTCCCTTCCTATAGGCAGAAACTCAAACAGGAAGTACCCGTGCAGTGGACTATTCAACGCTGGTCTGACCAATTGGAATCAATGCTTCAAGATTGTTTTGATCACGTGGACTGGGATATATTCTGCGTAGTCTCTGAAAATAATATTGAGTAATACATGGATACAATGACTGAGTTTATCAGGAAATGTATAGGAGACCTTGTACCCAAGGTCTATTAAAACCTACCCAAACCAGAAACCGTGGATAGATGGCAGCATTCACACAAAACTGAAAGAGCAAACTAWCGCATTTAACCGTGGCAAGGTGACTGGGGATATGGCCGAATACAAACAGTGTAGTTATTCCCTCCGTAAGAAAATGAAACAGTCAAAACTTTAGTACAGACACAAAGTGGAGTCGCAATTCAATGGCTCAGACACGAGACATATGTGGCAGGGTCTACAGACAATCACAGACTACAAAGGGAAAACCAGCCACGTCGCAGACAACGATGTCTTACTTCCGGACAAGCTAAACACCTTCTTCGCACGCTTTGAGGAAAACACAGTGCCACCGACAAGGCCTGCTACCAAGGCCTGTGGGCTCTCCCTCTCCTTCTCTGTGGCCGACGTGAGTAAGATCATTAAACGTGTTAACCCTCGTAAGGCTGACAGCCCAGACGGCATCCCTAGCCGTGTCCTCAGAGGATGCGCAGACCCGCTGGCTGGAGTGTTTATGGACATATTCAATTTCTCCTTATCTCAGTCTGCTGTCCCCACTTGCTTCAAGATGTCCACCATTGTCCCAGTACCCAAGAAAGCAAAGGTAACTGAACTAAATGACTACCGCCCCGTAGCACTCACTTCTGTCATCATGAAGTGCTTTGAGAGGCTAGTTAAAGATCATATCACCTCCACCTTACCTGTCACCCTAGACCCACTCCAATTTGCTTACCGCACCAATAGATCCACACACGATGCAATCACCATTGCACTGCACACTGCCCTGTTCCATCTGGACAAGAGGAATACCTACGTAAGAATGCTGTTCATTGACTATATCTCAGTGCAATACCATAGTACCTTCCAAGCTCATCATTAAGCTCGAGCTCTGGGTCTGAACCCTGCCCTGTGCAACTGGACTTCATGTCGGGCCGACCCTAAGGGGTGGTGAAGGTAGGAAACAACCCCTCCACTTCACTGATCCTCAACACAGGTGCCCCATAAGGGTGTATGCTCAGCCCCCTTCCTGTACTCCCTGTTCACCCATGACTGCATGGCCACACACCCCTCCAACTCAATCATGAAGTTTGTAGACGATACAACAGTACTAGGCCTGATTACCAACAATGACGAGACATGGAGGAGGTGAAGGCTCTGGGAGTTTGGTTTAATGAAAACAATCTCTCACTCAACATCAACAAAACAAAGAAGCTGATCGTAGACTTAAGGAAACAGCAGAGGGAGCAGCCCCCTATCCACATTGACGGATCACCGGGGGCAATCTACCTGCCCTCCAGGACACCTACACCACCCGATGTCACAGGGAGGCCATAAAAGATCATCAAGGACAACAACCTCCCGAGCCACTACCTGTTCACCCCGCTATCAACCTGAAGGCAAGGTCAGTACAGATGCATCAAAGCTTGGGCCAAAGACTGAAAAACAGCTTCTATCTCAAGGCCATCAGACTGTTAAGTAGCCATCACTGGCACCTTAGAGGCTGCTGCCCCATATACGTAGACTGAAAATCACTGGCCACTTTAATAATGGAACACTACTCACTTTAATAATGTTTACATATTTTTCATTACTCATCTCATATGTATAGTACCAGTCAAAAGTGTGGACATACATACTCATTTAAGGGTTTTTCTTTATTTTTACTATTTTCTACATTGTGGAATAATAGTGAAGACATCCAAACTATGAAAAAGTACAAGTAAATACCCTTTACCTTGATGAATGCATTTGCACACTCTTGACAAACAAACAACAAGAAGATAAACGGCGACCCTATAATTTCGATGAAGACATTAATGAGCGCGCTTGGACGGACATAGTCAATATAACAAATTGTTCAGCACTTATGAAATGTACAGCAATAGAATTCAGATCATGGGCTGTTCTTACAGTGTTCTCCCTGTACACCAAGTCAGAACCGTAGGATAAATAAAGGTGTCATATAAGCAAACATTGAAAGCTCTTACAATATTCAATGATTACATTTCTCTAGACCAGGCTATAGGCTACATGTGCACCACCAAGTCAGAACAGTAGGCGAAATTAAGAGGTGAAAATAGACCAAATGATTAGGGTGAGGCACATGGGCTACTAACAGCTTACTACACAACATACACTAAGAATTACTTTCTTAGCTACGGTATACACATCTCTCTGGCATATTACATCATTTATGCAGCAGCATACAAGACATTTTTGGACTCACGTTGTTGTGCTGTGCTTACTTGAACAGGATGGTGGCACAGCGGTCCTTCGTAGGGCAAATTTGGTCATAAAATATCAAACTCATGAAGTCAGTGATCTTCAGGATGTAGCTCTAGAAAGAGGCCAGAGTTCCCGATTTACAATTCCGAGTTGGATGACCGTTCAAAACATATTTTCCCAGTCGGAGCTAATTTTTTCCTGTGTTCACAGTTGACTTGAACTCACTAAAGTCATATTTCCACTTCTGAGTTTACAGTTGCTTTCAGCGACAGAAATCATGCTGGAACGACAGCAGGGTACAATGTTGAAAGATTATAATTTTAAGCTTAGAAAAGAGAGCCTTAAACCGAAAACTGAGACCACACACCCACTCCACTGAATAGCAGGCTAGTGATTGCTTTGCAACGCTTGTAGATAGCCACGGATTCCTTCCTAACCACTCTGTGATTCCTAACCAACCATTTTGTGATTTTCAAATTGTTGTGAAATGTTTGTGTTCAGTGTTTCCAATTTCTCTTCATTATTTCTCTTCATATGACAAGGATTAAAAAGGATTTGCCAGTAGGATGTCGACTTGATTCATGACGATATCTGCTAGCTAAGATTTTGAACTGAATGATGTTGACATTGATGTTGACACAGTCCAATCAAAGCTACTGTAGATATAATGTGATTAGTTGTAATTTTATCTGTGGCCAATGACCTTGAGACTTCTTGGATGGGCACTTCTAATGTAACTCTATGGCAGCACCCAAGGGGCTTGAATTTCCTAGTTCTACCTTTAGATTTGGCGGTGACGTAGCGTCCTCATGAGTGACAGAACACTGAGCCAATCACGGTGCATCTAGAGAACTTTACCAACCCCTACGCTCTGTATTTCCCGCTGGCTGCCCCACCACCACAGAGAGCACTGAGCTAGGCTGAAACACCTGCATTTTGGAGGAGCAAAAAAGAGAGCACGTTTGTACGGAGGCTTAATTAACTCAATGATTGTATGTATTTGTTTACATTGTTTGCAAACTGATATGTGACACGTATTAATGCTAAAATAACATGCAAAACAGGCAACAATAAATGTGGGTCTCAAAAACAGGTGGGACTCAAAACAGGTGGGCGTAACGAACGTCGTCGGGAGAAGGAGAGGAGGACCAAGGTGCAGCGTGGTAAGTGTTAATTATTTTAATAAAACAACTGAACACTGAACAAAACAACAAAAATGACAAACGAACAGTCCTGTAAGGTGACGAAAAACACTAAACAGAAAATAATCACCCGCAACTCAAAGTGGGATACAGGCTACCTAAATATGGTTCTCAATCAGAGACAATGATAGACAGCTGCCTCTGATTGAGAACCACACACGGCCAAACACAAAGAAATAGACAACATAGACATACAAACATAGAATGCCCACCCATATCACACCCTGACCAAACAAAAAATAGAAACATACAAAGCAATCTATGGTCAGGGCGTGACAGTGGGGGTCAAATACTCTCATGTCTGTGAGTATAACAGAACTTATTTAGCAGGCGAAACCCCGAGGACAAACCATTCAGAATCTTTTTTTTGAGGTCACTCTCTTTTCAATGGATTTTCATTGGGAATACAGTTTTCTAATTGACCTTCTTGCAGTTCCTACCGCTTCCACTGGATGTCAACAGTCTTTAGAAATTGGTTGATGGTTTTTCCTTTGTCTAATGAAGAAGTACGGCCATTTTGAATCAGGGTCACTTGTTGTGTACTGTTAGATAGAGGCGCATGACCAGAAAGCATGCAACAGATTGTTTTAATCCTGTATTGAACACAGATCATCCCATCTTCAATTTTATTGATTATTTACGTAAAAAATACATAAAGTTGTATTACAAAAGTAGTTTGAAATGTTTTGGCAAAGTTTACAGGTAACTTTTGAGATATTTTGTAGTCATGTTTCACGAGTTGGAAAAGGTGTTTTTCTGGATCAAACGCGCCAAATAAATGGACATTTTGGATATATATCGACGGAATTAATCGAACAAAAGGACCATTTGTGATGTTTATGGGACATATTGGAGTGCCAACAACAGAAGCTCGTCAAAGGTAAGGCATGAATTATATTTTTTATTTCTGCGTCTTGTGTCGCGCCTGCAGGGTTGAAATATGCTTATCTCCCTTTGTTTACTGTTGTGCTAACTCAGATAATAGCATTGTTTGCTTTCTCCGAAAAGCCTATTTGAATTCTGACATGTTGGCTGGATTCACAACCGGTTTAGCTTTAATTTGGTATCTTTCATGTGTGATTTAATGAAAGTTTGATTTTTATAGTAATTAATTTGAATATCGCGCTCTGCATTTTCTCTGGCTTTTGGCCAAGTGAGACAGTAGTGTCCCGCCTAAACTCAGATTTTTGGATATAAATATGAACTTTACCGAACAAAACATACATGTATTGTGTAACATGAAGTCCTATGAGTGTCATCTGATGAAGATCATCAAAGGTTAGTGATTCATTTTATCTCTTTCTGGTTTTTGTTACTCCTCCTGGAAAAATGGCTGTGTTTTTCTGTGGCTATGTACTGACCTAACATAATCGTTTGGTGTGCTTTCGCCGTAAATCCTTTTTGAAATCAGACATTTTGGCTGGATTCACAACAAGTGTAGCTTTAATTTGGTGTCTCTCATGTGTGATTTCATGAAAGATGGATTTTTATAGAATTTTTTTTATTATGGAATTTATTTGAATTTGGCTCTCTGCATTTTTTACTGGCTTTTGGCCAAGTGGGACGTAGCGTCCCACATATCCCAGAGAAGTTAAACCCCAGGCCACCAGCTCTTCTGTTTCAAGTGAAATGTATATTTAACCTACCACTTCTTATAATCATGGACAGTTTCACAACATACCCGATGTACAATGTTAAGGCAGACAAACTAGTGTTTGAGCGATTCATTTAACTGCTGCAACGTTGTGTTGAACTGCTGGTCAATATCCTATAGTTTTCTGCCTTTACCTCATATGCAGGGCTTTTATTATGGAAAATATATGCTGCTTTATCATCAACAACTTTGTTTTAGTCTTTTACTGCAGTGGGCTAAATCAGGATCACACAGAGTGTTTATTTTACTGCAGTGGGCTAAATCAGGGTCAGACAGAGTGTTTATTTTACTGCAGTGGGCTAAATCAGGGTCACATAGAGTGTTTATTTTACTGCAATGGGCTAAATCAGGGTCACACAGAGTGTTTATTTTACTGCAGTGGGCTAAATCAGGGTCACACAGAGTGTTTATTTTACTGCAGTGGGTCACACAGAGTGTTTATTTTACTGCAGTGGGTTAAATCAGGGTCCACATAGAGGGTTTTATTTTACTGCAGTGGGCTAAATCAGGGTCACACACAGTTGTTTATTTTACTGCAGTGGGCTAAATCAGGGTTCACACAGAGTGTTTATTTTACTGAAGTGGGCTAAATCAGGGTCACATAGAGGGTTTATTTTACTGCAGTGGGCTAAATCAGGGTCACATAGAGGGTTTATTTTAACTGCAGTGGGCTAAATCAGGGTCACATAGAGTGTTTATTTTACTGCATTGTGCTAAATCAGGATCACACACAAGTGTTTAGTTTTACTGCAGTGGGCTAATCAGGTCAACACACAGTGTTTATTTTACTGCATGGGCTAAATCAGGGTTATACAGAGTGTTTATTTTACTGTAGTGGGCTAAATCAGGGTCAGACAGAGTGTTTATTTTACTGTAGTGGGCTAAATCAGGGTCAGACAGAGTGTTCATTTTACTGTAGTGGGCTAAATCAGGGTCACAGAGTGTTTATTTACTGCAGTGGGCTAAATCAGGGTCAGACAGAGTGTTTATTTTACTGCAGTGGGCTAAATCAGGGTCACACAGAGTGTTTATTTTACTGCAGTGGGCTAAATCGGGTCACACAGAGTGTTTATTTTACTGCAGTGGGCTAAATCAGGGTCACACAGAGTGGTGTTTTTTACTGCATGGGCTAAATCAGGGTCACCAGAGTGTGTTTTTTTACTGCAGTGGGCTAAATCAGGATCAACCATCAGAGTGTTTCTTGGTCGTCTTAAACAAATCTACTTTGAAACAAAAGTATCCACCTCACACACAAGGTTATGGGCTTAAAAGAAGAGACCTGTACCATGTCAGATATAGAGTTGAAATGTATTACATTTTGAGTTTGCATCCCAATATTACATTTTATATACAGTGTCTACAGAAAGTATTCAGACCCCTTGACTTTTTCCACATTTTCTTATGTTACAGCCTTATTCTAAAATGGATTAATCAAAAAAAAATCCTCAGCAATCTACAGACAATACCCCATAATGAAAAAGCAAAAACGTTTTTTTAAATGTTGCGTTTTTATTCAATTAAAGAAAACAAATTACCTTATTTCCGTAAGTAATTCAGACCAAAATCAAGCCATGAGATCGAAGGAATTGTCCATAGAGCTCCGAGACATGATTGCGTCGAGGCACAGATCTGGGGAGGGGTACCAAAAAATGTCTGCAGCATTGAAGGTCCCCAAGAACACAGTGGCCTCCACGATTCTTATATGAAATAAGTTTGGAACCACCAAGCCTCTTCCTAGAGCTGGCCGCCCGGCCAAACTGAGCAATCGGAGGAGAAGGGCCTTCGTCAGGGAGGTGACCAAGAACCTGATGGTCACTCTGACAGAGCATCAGAGTTCCTCTGTGGAGATGGGAGAACCTTCCAGAAGGACAACCATCTCTGCAGCACTCCACCAATCAGGCCTTTATGGTGTTAATCTGATATATGTTAAGATGTTTTAGAATGAATAGAAAAGTTTTGCTCTAATGTTGTTTCTCAATATTATTTACCATTACCATTTAAAAGATAAATTATGGCTAGCAAACAGTTGTAGACGATTAGTGAAGAAGAAAAAGACATGGACCTAAAACAACACATCAACTGCAGTGGTGTCAGGGTTGTGTGCGGAGAATGTTTGGAGTCAAACGCAGGACACAGGTCTGAGCGAAACCACAGAGTTTTTACTCAAAATATATGCACAATTCCACAAATGGAAAAGAAACAGATACGAACACGTATCAAAATACAACACCTAACGTACAAACAATCACGGACAAACATAAATGAAAGACAGAGGGTTAAATAGGGAACATGATGGGGGGAATTGATACCAGGTGTGTAAAATACAGACAAAACAAAACGAAACTGAAAAATGGATCGATGGTGACTAGAAAGCCGGTGACGTCGACCGCCGAACACCACCCGAACAAGGAGAAGGGCCGACTTCGGCGGAAGTCGTGACAGGTGGAGGGACATAATTCCTACCGCTAGACATGACATCACCAAAACACAATACAAATACAGGAAGCTCCATCGTCATTGCATCTTGCTTTGTTCTTTTCTCCACTTCCCCGAAACCTCTCACCCCGCCCCCCCCCTCCTTCCACCCCCTCCTGGTGTTCGCCAGGTCTAGCATCCATCACGATGCGGGAGGCCTCCTCCACCGTGACAGCTTTGTCAATGTAATCAACTCCAGATTGCCTTTACTTCCTCTATTGACATCCGTTTCTTTTTGTTGTTACATGCGCCGAAAACAACAGCTATAGACTTTACCGTGAAATGCTTACTTACAAGACTTTAACCAACAATGCAGATTTTTTTTTTTAAGTAAGTAAGAAAATATTTGCTAAGAAAATTAAATAATTAAACTAAAGTTAGAAAAAAAAAGAAACACAATAAAACAAACGATATACAGTGGGTACGTAGTCTAACGACTGTGCATCCAGTTGAGTTGTGTTTCTTTTCGCGGTGTCCATGATGGTTTTCTCTTGTCTTGGTGCTATTCCTAGCCCTTCCGAGTCCAATCTTCTTCCCGAGTTCTCCTGCTTCTGGCGCCACCACTACAGTCTCCATGGTGATAGAGGGGGGGAGTTCTGCTCATTTTGTGGGGCGTGCTGTCTCTGGGCATTTTTAGGCCGATTTGGGGTCGGACATGACGTCACATCGGTCATAACGGAATCATTCTTAGTATTTCAATCATTGTTATCATTTTCCTTTAATAATTGTATTTTGTGTTGGTCTTACGGTGTCATCTGTCAGTTCTCTCTGCACATCGGCACCTTCGAGGGCGCCACCTTGGTGTTCTGTAGGGTCACCATCTTACCACCCCAGCACTCCTACTTCCTACTTCCTACTTCCTACTTCCTACTTCCCGCAGCGATGTGTCTTCGGAAAGTGTTCACATCCCTTGACTTATTCCACATTTTGTTGCGTTACAGTTTATTCAAAATGGATTAAAATCTATATTTTTGTCATCTACACACAATGACAAAGAGAAAACATGTTTTTAGAATTGTTTTGCAAATGTATTGAAAAAAGGAAATACAGAAATATCTTATTTACATAAGTATTCACAACATAAGTCAATAAATGTTAGAATCACCTTTGACAGTTGTGAGACTTTCTGGGTAAATCTCTATGAGTTTTGCACAACTGGATTGTAAAATATTTGCACATTATTCTGTTTTATATTCTTCAAGCTCTGTCAAGTTTGTTGTTGATTATTGCTAGACAGCCATTTTCAAGTCTTGCCATAGAGTTTCAAGACGATTTATGTCAAAACTGTAACTTTGCCACTCAGGAACATTGCCAGTGTTCTTGGTAAGCATCYCCAGTTGAAATTTGGCCTAGTGTTTTAGGTTATTGTCCGGCTGAAAGGGGAATTCATCTCCCAGTGTCTGGTGGAAGCAGACTGAACCAGGTTTTCCTCTAGGATTTTGCCTGTGCTTAGCTCAATTACGTTTATTTTTTATCCTGAAAAACTCCCCAGTCCTGAACGATTACAAGCATACCCATAACATGATGAAATGCAGCCACCACTATTCTTGAAAATCTGGAGAGTGGTACTCAGTAATGTGTTGTATTGGTCCAGTGAGTGTACATCGAGCCAGTGCAAGAGAGTAAGTGCAAACAATTATTATAATAACAATAAAATAAGGGGGTGAATGTAAATAATCCGGACAGCCATTTGATGAACTGTTCAGCAGTCTTCTGGCTTGGGGGTAGAAGCTGTTAAGGAGCCTTTTGGTCCCAGACGATCCGAGTACTGATTGCTGTGCGGTAGAAGAGAGAACAGTCTATGACATGGTTGGTTGGAGTCTTTAGGGCCTTCCTCTGAGGTCCTGGATGGCAGGGAGCTCGGCCCCAGTGATGTACCATCCGCATTACCCTCTGTAGCGCCTTGCGGTCGGATGCCGAGCAGTTTCCATACCAAGTGGTGATGCAACTAGTCAGGATGCTCTCGATGGTTCAGCTGTAGAACTTTTGAGGATCTGTTGACCCATGCCAAATCTTGAGGGGGAATAGGCTTTGTCGTGCCCTCTTCACGACTGTCTTGGTGTGTTTGGACCAAGATAGTTTGTTAATGATGTGAACACCAAGGAACTTGAAGCTCTCAACCCGTTCCGCTACAGCCCTGTCGATGAGAATGGGGGCCTGTTCGGCCCTTCTTTTCCTGTAGTCCACAATCATCTCCTTTGTCTTGATCACGTTGAGGGAGAGGTTGTTGTCTTTGCGCCACACGATCAGGTCTCTGACTTCCTCCCTGTAGGCTGTCTCAACGTTGTCGGTGATCAGGCCTACCACTGTTGTGTCATCTGCAAACTTAATGATGGTGTTGGAATCGTGCGMGGCCACTCAGTTGTGGTTGAACAGGGAGTACAGGACTAAGAATGAACCCCTGAAGGGCCTCAATATTGAGGATCAACGTGGCAGATGTTGCCTACCCTTACCACCTGGGGGCACGGTCTACGGTCTAATCTACGGTCAGGGCGTGACAATTACCAGGAGATATCCCTTTTTCTAGATTATTGAACGATAATGATTCTATCCATATTACTTTTCTATGGTTCATTTTATACTTGGTAAAATGGCCTTATTAACCTTTGAACTTTAGTTTTCGGATTGATCTGGTTTGTCATAAAATATTTTTWAAAGAATGAATAGATTTCAGAAGGATCCATTGTTATGCTATAATCTGTGRGTTTTAATGCTTGTAGATGGGTTCGTCTTTCTTCATTCGCCAAGAAACCATTTCCTCTGCACTTTTCACTTTTGTCAACATATTGTTGCTTTGATTCCAGGGCAGATCTGGTGTTTTTTACTTTATTTAAAGGTTCAACGGCTTTACGGTGGCAGCATTTATTTCTAAGTCGTGGATTTTCTATTCTAGTATTGTCTTCTTTTTCTCTCTTAAAATATTCCGTTTTTCTAGGTAGTGAGAATGCTCRGGAATGTTGAAAAAGGAATCTTTAGACATGTTGTACTTTTCTTAAAATAGTTGTTTAATTTGACTCAAACAAGCAGACCGCAAGAAAATTGTGTTTGAAAAAAGGGTGACCTTGTTGCTGTAAACCAATGGGGTAACCTMGGTAACCACAGGTTCGCCGCAAGTGGGTGGGGCCTCGATGTTCTAWCTAATACCAACTGGGACTGAAGGTGTCTGAAGAACATGGCTGACGTTTTACGTTCTCCCAACCAATTTGGCTATTTTGTTAGTTTTTTTTGCGTTTTTTGTAACTTGTTTTTTTAACTTATTGTTGCTGCTAACGTCTCTTATGACCGAAAATACCTTCTGGACATCAGAACAGCGATTACTCACCGCGGACTGGAAGAAACTTTTTCCAGTCCAACGAGAAGGATATCCTGCTTTCACGGGAACAGGCCCAGATCCCCGGGGCCGCAGATCGGGCAGCCTTCTGTAGGGGAGCGAGTAAAGTCCCACATCCGTTCTTCTTGCTAACGTGCAATCATTGGAAAATTAAATTAATGACCTAAGATTAAGATTATCCTACCAACGGGACRTTAAAAACTGTAATATCTTATGTTTCAMCAAGACGTGGCTGAACGACGATACRGACAATATGGAGCTAGCGGATTTTCCATGCACCGGCAGAACAGAGACGCTACCTCTGGTAAGATGAGGGGTGGGGGTGTGTGTATATTTATCAATAACAGCTGGTGCGCGATGTCTAATATTAAAGAAGTCTCGAGGTATTCCTCACCTGAGGTAGAGTAYCTCATGATAAGCTGTMGACCACACTATCTACCRAGAGAGTTCTCATCTATATTATTCATAGCYGTCTATTTAACACCACAGAACGAAGCTGGCACTAAGACCGCTCTCAACCCTCACAAGGTTCTACAGCTGCACCATCGAGAGCATCCTGACGGGTTGCATCACGGCCTGATATGGCAACTGCTCGGCATCTGACCGTAAGGCTCTACAGAGGGTAGTGCGAACGGCCCAGTACAATACTGGGGCCAAGCTTCCTACCATCCAGGACCTATGTAATAGGCGGTGTCAGAGGAAAGCCCATAAAATTGTCATAGACTCCAGTGAACCAAGTTATAGACTGTTTTCCCTGCTACCGCACGACAAGCGGTACCGGAGCGCCAAGTCTCGGACCAAGAGTCTTCTAAACAGCTTCTAAAAGGCTCCTTAACAGCTTCTACCCCCCAAGCCATAAGACTGCTGAACAATTAATAAAATTGGCACCAGACAATTTAAATTGACACCCCTCCCCCCTCCCTTTTGTACACTGCTGCTACTCGCTGTTTATTATCTATGCGTAGTGACTTCACCCCTACCTACAAGTACAAATTACCTCAACTAACCTGTACCCCTGCACACTGACTCGGTACCGGTGCCCCCTGTATATTGCCTCGTTATTGTTATTCTTATTGTGTTACTTTTTATAATGACTTTTTATTTTAGTCTACTTGGTAAATATTTTTTTAACTCTTCTTAAACTTCACTGTTGGTTAAGGGCTTGTAAGTAAGTATTTCACGGTAAAGTCTACACTTGTTGTATTCAGCGCATGTGACAAATAAAGTTTGATTTGATTTGATTTTAACAGTAATTGCCAGGTTTAGAGGTTCCGTGACTGTTCTATGGATTTATTTCTATGGAACGCACCCGTCCTCTCTGCTCCGTCCCCCCGGTGTCTCTAAATGCTAATTACCACCATTCTGTTTGTTGTGATGAAGCTCTCTCTCTCACTCTCTGTCTCTCTCTGTCTCTCTCTCTCTCTCTCTCTGTCTCTCTCTCTGTCTCTGTCTCTGTCTGTCTCTCTCTCTCTCTGTCTGTCTCTCTCTCTCTCTGTCTCTCTCTCTCTCTCTCTCTCTCCAAAGAGATAGGAGAGATCAATTATTATCGAGAGCTAGACACAGATACCTGTGGCCACTGTTATACTCATAAGATGAACTCACCCCAACCAGTATGCCACGTAGCAGCATAATATGTTTATATGTACATCTACTGGTCATTCATAATACACAACTACTTCACGTACTACACCCCACATGATATACTATTGTAGAAAGACAGTCCTGGGTCATCATCTCCATTCATTTATTAAAGCACAGTCCTGTGGTCCTCTATCCGCCATTCAGCAATAAGCTATATGTCATTATAAACACAAGTCCTGTGGTAAACATCCCCATTATTATACGAACAACAGTCCTGGGTCTCATCCCCATTATTATGGTTCTTCATCCCGCATTATTATACAACAAGTCCTGTGGATCTTCATCCTCATTATTAATATGAAACACAAGACCCTATTTCTCTTCCTTCTGTGAGAGCTGCTTTCATTTGCTCTGCGCTCTGCCTTTCAATTTGCATAAACAGCTATAAAGCCTATGTTTGTCACACTACGTCATAATGACATACAACACAGACGACACACTTCGAAAATCCATACCGCAGACAGAAGAAGAAAGTCTACTGCTACAGACGAACAAAGCAATTTTTGGATTCTGTGGCTTCAAGGGTTATAACACTTCAGACGAATAGGCCAGACGAGAGATATAGGGAGAAAAGAAACAGAGGGAGAGATTGGGTTGAAGGGATAGAGGGAGAGAGGGAGAGGCAAGAGAGAGAGAGAGAGAGAGAGAGAGAAGAGGCAGAGAGAG